>NC_084626.1:22927464-23227464 GCF_033978795.1 Nerophis ophidion
GGGTAGGTTTATATAAGCGTTGCTTCAACCTACACCCTTTCGGCAAAATCATTGCTCAAATTAGTGCTTTTTTTGTTTTCCTTTTTTTGTTGTTGTTCTTTGTTTTATGTGAAGATTGCCGAAATAAAAAAATAAAAAAATAAATAAAGTACCCCCTAATCAGAACAAAGCACTTTTGGTTGAAAAAAAGAGATAAAGAAGTAAAATACAGCACTATGTCATCAGTTTCTGATTTATTGAATTGCAAAACAGTGCAAAATATTGCTCATTTGTAGTGGTCTCTCTTGAACTATTTGGAAAAAAAAGATAAAAAATAATTAAAAACTTGTTGAAAAATAAACGATTCAATTCTAAATGCAGATTTCTCCACATAGAAGTAATCATCAACTTAAAGTGCCCTCTTTGGGGATTGTAATAGAGATCCATCTGGATTCATCAACTTAATTCCATCATTTCTTCACAAAAAAAGAAATCTTTAACATCAATATTTATGGAACATGTCCACAAAAAAAATATAGCTGTCAACACTGAATATTGCATTGTTGCATTTCTTTTCACACTTTATGAACTTACATTCATATTTTGTTGAAGTATTATTCAATAAATATATTTATAAAGGATTTTTGAATTGTTGCTATTTTTAAAATATTTTTTAAAAATCTCACGTACCCCTTTGCTCAAGTACCCCAGGGGTATGCGTACCCCCATTTGAGAACCACTGATCTACGTCACAGCAGCTCAGACAAGGAACGCTTGCGTCAGAAACAGATGCGGAAGCAAAAATCTTTACAACAAAGTTTTGCATAAAAGTGATTAATATATCATATTGTAGGTGTTTGTTGGAGCATTCACACGCAACTCCTTAAGGAATTGGCTTATCCAGTTTTTAATAATTAGCAAAAGTTTCTAAAAAAAAACAAACTCCAAAGTTTTTAACATTGAGGACAAACATGATTTTATTCCATTTTGAAAGAATAGAACAAAATGATTGCCGGCAGTAAGTCGAACACATTTCCAGTGAGGGTTGGACTCCGCCAAGGCTGTCCTTTGTCACCCATTCTGTTCATAACTTTTATGGACAGAATTTCTAGGCGCAGTCAAGGCGTTGAGGGGTTCCGGTTTGGTGACCGCAGGATGAGGTCTCTGCTTTTTGCAGATGATGTGGTCCTGATGGCTTCATCTGACCGGGATCTTCAGCTCTCACTGGATCGGTTTGCAGCCGAGTGTGAAGCGACCGGAATGAGAATCAGCACCTCCAAGTCCGAGTCCATGGTTCTTGCCCGGAAAAGGGTGGAGTGCCATCTCCGGGTTGGGGAGGAGACCCTGCCCCAAGTGGAGGAGTTCAAGTACCTAGGAGTCTTGTTCACGAGTGGGGGAAGAGTGGATCGTGAGATCGACAGGCGGATCGGTGCGGCGTCTTCAGTAATGCGGACGTTGTACCGATCCGTTGTGGTGAAGAAGGAGCTGAGCCGGAAGGCAAAGCTCTCAATTTACCGGTCGATCTACGTTCCCATCCTCACCTATGGTCATGAGCTTTGGGTCATGACCGAAAGGATAAGATCACGGGTACAAGCGGCCCAAATGAGTTTGGGTCTCTCCCTTAGAGATAGGGTGAGAAGCTCTGCCATCCGGGAGGAACTCAAAGTAAAGCCGCTGCTCCTCCACATGGAGAGGAGCCAGATGAGGTGGTTCGGGCATCTGGTCAGGATGCCACCCGAACGCCTCCCTATGGAGGTGTTTAGGGCACGTCCAACCGGTAGGAGGCCACGGGGAAGACCCAGGACACGTTGGGAAGACTATGTCTCCCGGCTGGCCTGGGAACACCTCGGGATCCCCCGGGAAGAGCTAGACCAAGTGGCTGGGGAGAGGGAAGTCTGGGTTTCCCTGCTTAGGCTGCTGCCCCCGCGACCAGACCTCGGATAAGCGGAAGAAGATGGATGGATGGATGGATGGATGGAATAAAGTGAATGTAACAGAAGAAAATGTGGAAAAGTGAAGCGCCATGAATACTTCTTGAATGCAGCGTATTAATTAACCAGCGTTGTTCTTGTCACTTGATGTCAACAAAGAAACCGAGTCGCTCGTCTTTGTACTTAATTGAAAGTATGAAAGTGGAACTAAATTAGATTTGAGACAGCATTGTAAAACATCAGCTTATTGGCGAGAAGTCTGGAGGAAACCAGCCTGATCTTTTAGCAGACATTATCGATGATGTCAGTGTGTTCACTATAGGATGAGCTAGCAATGTTGTAGAGCAGGGGTCGGCAACCCAAAACGTTGAAAGAGCCATATTGGACCAAAAATACGACAAAAAAATCCGTCCGGAGCTGCAAATAATTAAAAGCCTTATATAAATATGTTAAAATGAAGGGAACACATGATGTAAGTTTCTATATTAGTTATATTACCTATCAAAATGACTTTAAAAGTCTTATATGTGTTGTAATGAAGACAATACATGATGTGTCTATATTAGTTATTTTAGCCTACTATCAAAGGCTGATGCAAATCTTCGTTGACAGAAATGTTCTCTTTTTTATTCTACACATTTTTGCAACATTGGAAATAATTAGTAAAATGGAGGCTTTTCACAGGATGAGATAACTTCTGGAATTTACTGTCTTAGAATGGCCAAAGGTACAGATGTGTGTGTCCAAGTTTAAGGAAATGGCAAGCTGTTAATGGATTTATTACAATCTCTGCAAGCTGGGTAACGTTTGCTGTGGTCTGGAACAACATGACACACAACTATCAGAAATATACCCAATATTACATACAGACAATGTGTCATGAGACATGCAAATACAAATTAAATACACAGAGGACATAAGTAAAGGAAATTAAATGAGCTCAACTATAGCTACAAATGAGGCATAATGATGCAATATGTACATAAAGCTAGTTTACAGTTAGCACCGATTAGTTTGCTGTCATGCACTAACCTAGGGGTCGGGAACCTTTTTGGCTGAGAGAGCCATACAAATATTTTTAAAAGTATTTCCGTGAGAGCCATATATATATATTTTTTTTAACACTGAATACAACTATTTATGCGTGCATTTTTAAGAAAGACCAAGATTTTTAGAGTATAATAAGTCTCTTATTCTTTTTAATAACATTGTTATTCTGAGGCTAACCAACAATAAATAAAACACTTCTTGCCATTAGTGCGACTTCTTGAACAGGTGCGGTAGAAACCAGATGGATGGATGAAAATGCATGAGAATGTTTTATATTTTGAACCTTATTTTTGACACTGATTACCAGCGAAATTATTCATTACTTATCGTGTTAAGCAATGTCAGCTAAGATCTATCTGAGAGCCAGGTGCAGTCATCAAAAGAGCCACATCTGGCTCTAGTGCAGGGGTCGGGAACCTTTTTGGCTGAGAGAGCCAAGAAGCCAAATATTTTAAAATGTATTTCCCTAAGAGCCATATAATATTTTTTTTAACACTGAACACCACTAAACGTGTGCATTTTTAAGTAAGACCAACATTTCCAGAGTATAATAGGTCTCTTATTCTTTATAATAACATTGTTATTCTGAAGCTAACTGTGGAGGGGGCGTGGCCTGCGGGCCTGCAGCAAAGCAGGATGTTGCCAGGCCCGGCCTCGAAATCAGCGACAGGTGCGCAGATGGCCCACCTGGGCCTTGTTATGTAATCACCTGTCGCTCTGTTATAAGCAGCAGCCAGGAGGAGAGACAGGGTTGGGGCTGGAGCCAGAGCGCGAGTGAGGACGAAAGAGATAAAGACAATTGCTGGAAAGCAACTGAGAGAAAAATAAAATAAAACAATATTGTAACCCTAAAACAGGCTCTTGGTGGTCCGAAGAACCCCCAGGAGGGCAAGCCCCACACTAACCAATAATAAATAAATCACTTCTTACCATTAATGCAACTTCTTGAACATAAAAAAGCATGAGAATGTGTTATATTTTTAAAGTCATTTTTAACACTGTGATTACAAGTGGAATTATTCATTACTGATCGTGTTAAGCAATGTCAGCTCAGATTTATCCAAGAGCCAGATGCAGTCATCAAAAGAGCCACATCTGGCTCTAGAGCCATAGGTTCCCTACCCCTGCACTAAGCCTGATTAGCACTCCAACAAGTCAATAACATCAAGTAAGCTCACCTTTGTGCATTCATACACAGTATAAAAAGTTTGGTGGACAAAATGAGACAAAGGAGTCTTTCTGTGGCATTGTAGGAGATAGTTGTACACGTAAACAAACTGCGGTGAGTTCAAGGACCGCTGAAATGAGGACAAGACGGTGCTCGACAAATCATCTCATCAGGGTAACATGTTTAATGTTAACAGTAGGATTTCTAACAATTAGGATTTTCCTCTGACAGAAACAATAGTAAAACAAACATTATTTTTAAAATCTTAACACATCTTTGAAAAAGCTCCAGAGAGCCTCTAGATTTGCAGGTTGCTGAACCCCGTTGTGGAACCTCAACTCGTTAGGTTAGAATGAAAGAACAATCAAATAAAAATACCAGGATTTGAGTGACAAGAGAGCTCTTAGTTTTCTATTTTGGTCGAAAATATTCCAATTTCCTAGTAAAAAAGGACCACTTACGTAACTTGGTAGACATTCATCGTAATGTTGTGTACATTTTGTGCAGCACGATGGTGATGTGATGAACTAATTACCAATCTCTTGCCACATTGCTGGGTGGGGTCTGCATGTTTTCTATGCTTCATTATTTGTGATTCAGACCCAACTGTCTTCTCTTCTTCCAGCAGCCACTGTTTCCATGCCCACGCTGCGTGTGCCTGCTGAGATGACAGGTGACCCGAATTAACTAATTATGATCTGTTCCAATTAAAAAATAATGATTGGATGCAGCTTCTTGTTGAGTATTCACCTGACGCTGATGTGATTGTTGATGCCGGTAGAACTTTTGTGAACTCATACACAGGCGACAAGATATTTTTTGTGGTTTATGATTCTATTGAGAATAGTGACAATTTTAACCCTCACTATTTGCACATCACGTGCTGTGCCGAGGGCCCGAGATTCCGTTTTTTTGAATAAGTGCATGTCATACGTCAATTAATGAACGACAAGGTGCTTCATACAAACCCCGTTTCCATAGGACTTGGGAAATTATGTTAGATGTAAATATTAATGAAATACAATGATTTCCAAATCCTTTTCAACCTATATTCAATTAAATGCAATACAAAAACAACATATTTGATCTTCAAACTCATAAACTTAATTTTTTTTTTGCAAATAATAACTTAGAATTTCATGGCTGCAACACGTGCCAAAGTAGTTGGGAAAGGGCATGTTCACCACTGTGTTACATCACCTTTTCTTTTAACAACACTCAATAAACCTTTGTGAACTGAGGAAACTAATTGTTGAAGCTTTGAAAGTGGAATTATTTCCCATTCTTGCTTGATGTACAGCTTAAGTTGTTCAACAGTCCGGGGTCTCCGCTGTCGTAATTTACGCTTCATAATGCGCCACACATTTTCCATGGGAGACAGGTCTGGACTGCAGGCGGGCCAGGAAAGTACCCGCACTCTTTTACTACCAAGCCACGCTGTTGTAACACGTGGCTTTGCATTGTCCTACTGAAATAAGCAGGGGCGTCCATGATAACGTTACTTGGATGACAACATATGTTGCTCCAACAGTCCGGCGTCTCTGTCGTATTTTAGGCTTCAAAATTGTCAGTGGGAGACTGGCCTGCCTGTAGTCCAGACCTGTGTAGTACCCGGACTCTTTTACTTTGACGCCACGCTGTTGTAACATGTGGTGTGGCATTGTCTTGCTAAAATAAGCAGGGGCGTCCATAACATTGCTTGGATGACAACATCTGTTGCTCCAAAACCTGTAAGTACCTTTCAGCATTAATAGTGCCTTCACAGATGTGTAAGTTACCCATGCCTTGGGCACTAATTCATCCCCATACCATCACACATGCTGCCTTTTGAACTTTGCGCCTATAACAATCAGGATGGTTATTTTCCTCTTTGTTCTCAAGGACACGAATGTCCATAGTTTCCCAAAAAAATTTGAATTGTGGACTCGTCAGACCACAGAACACTTTCCCACTTTGCGTCAGTCCATCTTAGATGATCTCGGGGCCCAGAGAAGCCGGCGGCGTTTCTGGATGTTGTTGATAAATGGCTTTTGCTTTGCATAGTGGAGCTTTAACTTGCACTTACAGATGTAGTGACAAACTGTATTTAGTGACAGTGGTTTCTGAAGTCTTCCTGAGTCAATGTGGTGATATCCTTTTAGAGATTGATATCGTTTTTTGATACAGTGCCGTCTGAGGGATCGAAGGTCACGGTCATTCAATGTTGGTTTCCGGCCATGCCGCTTATGTGGAGTGATTTCTCCAGATTCTCTGAACCTTTTGATGATATTATGGAGCGTAGATGTTGAAATCCCTAAATTTCTTGCAATTGCACTTTGAGAAAGGTTGTTCTTAAACTGTTTGACTATTTGCTCACGCAGTTGTGGACAAAGGGGTGCAAATATTTCATGGAAGCTGCTTTTATAACCCATTCATGGCACCCACCTGTTCCCAATTAGCCTGCACACCTGTGGGATGTTCCAAATAAGTGTTTGATGAGCATTCCTCAACTTTATCAGTTATTATTGCCACCTTTCCCAACTTCTTTGTCATGTGTTGCTGGCATCAAATTCTAAAGTTAATGATTTGCAAAAAAATAAATGTTTATGAGTTTGAACATCAAATATGTTGTCTTTGTAGCATATTCAACTGAATATGGCTTGCAAATGATTTGCAAATCATTGTATTCTGTTTATATTTACATCTAACACAATTTCCCAACTCACATGGAAACGGGGTTTGTATGTGATTTTACTAGCCCATCCCTGCTATGGTACTGACCACAATTTAAATGACACATTTCCCACAGCCTCTTATTGTCTCCCTTGGTGCACAGTGTGAGTGGTGGGCCTGTAAACTATTGTTCTAGGATTGAATGTTTATATATACTGTAGTACAAGCCAAAAGTTTGGACACACCTTCTCATTTCAATGTGTTTTCTTTATTTTCATGACTATTTGCATAGTAGATGGTCACTGAAGGCATCAAAACTGTGACACCTGTGAAGTGAAAACCCTTTTCGGTGACTACTTCTTGTAGCTCATCAAGAGAATGCCAGGAGTGTGCAAAAAAGTAATCAGAGCAAAGGGTGGCTATTTTGAAAAAAACTAGAATATAAAACATGTTTTCAGCTATTTCACCTTTTTTTATGTAAGTAGATGACTCCACATGTGTTCATTCATAGTTGTGATGCCTTCAGTGAAAATCTACAATGTAAATAGTCATGAAAATATTTATATATACAGTCGTGGTCAAAAGTTTACATACACTTGTAAAGAACATCATTTCATGGCTTTATTGAGTTTCCAATCATTCCTACTATTATTTTTTTGTGATAGAGTGATTGGAGCACATACTTGTTGGTCACAAAAAACATTCATGAAGTTTGGTTCTTTTATGAATTTATTATGGGTCTACTGACAAATGTGAGCAAATCTGCTGGGTCAAAAGTATACATACAGCAATGTTAATATTTGCTAACATGTCCCTTGGCAAGTTTCACTACAATAAGGCGCTTTTGGTAGCCATCCACAAGCTTCTGGATGAATTTTTGACCACTCCTCTTGACAAAATTGGTGCAGTTCAGCTAAATATGTTGGTTTTCTGACATGGACTTGTTTCTTCAGCATTGTCCACACGTCTAAGTCAGGACTATAGGAAAGGCCAATACAAAACCTTAATTCTAGCCTGATTTAGCCATTCCTTTACCACTTTTGACATGTGTTTGGGGTCATTCTTCTGTTAGAAAACCCAACTGCGCCCAAGACTCAACCTCCAAGCTGATTATTTTAGTTGTCCTGAAGATTTTGGAGGTAATCTTCCTTTTTCATTGTCACATTTATTCTCTGTAAAACACCTGTTCCATTGGCAGTAAAACAGGCCCAGAGCATAATACTACCACCACCATGCTTGAAGGTAGGGAATTAAAGGCCTCACCTTTTTTCCCTCCAAACGTATTGCTGGGTATTGTGGCCAAACAGTTACATTTTTGTTTGTGGGATGTGCAAAAGTGAAACTTGCCAAAGGACATGTAAGCAAATATTAACATTGCTAGCTGTATTTCCTTGAATTGCCGCAGGGCATATAGTATGCGCCTGCCTTGAATTACTGCCGGGTCAAACTCGCTTCACAAAATTAGCGCACGCTTAGTATTACCACCTGGTCAAACTTGTGACGTCACGAGTGACACTTCCCCTGTCATCATTTTCAAAATGGAGGAGGCTCATTTCAATACCGGTAATTTGAAATCGCATAAAGGGAAGAAGATTAAGAGCTATTCAGTAGGATTTAAGGTCCAAGCTTACATCACACTCAAATTTGTACTGCATACCTTTGGTAAGTGCCGGAGTGAGAAGAGGTTTTAAAATAATTAGCGCATGCTTACTTTTACCGCATGCCTTTGGTAAGCGCAGGAGTGAGAAAAGGTTTTAAAATAATTAGCGCATGCTTACTTTTACCGCATGCCTTTGGTAAGCGCAGGAGTGAGAAGAGGTTTTAAAGTAATTAGCGCCCCGGCGGCAATTCTAGGAAATACGGTACTTTTGACCCAGCAGATTTGCTCACATTTTCAGTAGACCCATAATAAATTCATAAAAGAACCAAACTTCATGAATGTTTTTTTGTGACCAACCAGTATGTGCTCCAATCACTCCATCACAAAAAAAATAAGAGTTTCAGAAATGATTGGAAACACAAGACAGCCATGACATTATGTTCTTTACAAGTGTATGTAAACTTTTGACCACGACTGTACATAAATACATTTTCAACTCTTTCAAATTCTTCCCTTTTTTACTCTTAAACCTAAGGTGTCCCAAAAACAACAACAGTAAAGTAACAATATGTGTAAAACGCAATCAAAAATAAGAGAACGGATCCATATCGATCCAACCCTACAAGTATCGACCACCTCGGTCTTGACCCCATCGTTATTGATATCGATCCGCCAACCCTCGACGTGAGACTTAGTGACGCAATGAAGGCAAAAGTGCTGAGGACGTAGCCCAAAATAAACAGCAGACCTTTTGATGTAGTTTGGATATTTTCAAGTCCGATTGACATGGACTTGTTTCTTCAGCATTGTCCACAACCAAAGACCCAATGATGATTTTAGGTTGTCCTTGTCATGATCTGCTACCCGGATCATATGTTTTGTGGATTTTCGAGTTTGTTTGTGCACGTCCTTGTTTGTTCTGTCACCATGGTAGCTTATTTGTTTCACCTGCTCCTTGTTTCCGGACTCAAACCTGTTTGATGATTACCATGCTTATTTAAGCCTGCCCTTTCAGTTGACTCGTTCTCGCTTCGTAAAGTTTTGTTGCACGCAACTAGTGACTACGCTGATTCCCCGATTCTGGTAAAACCTCCTTTGTACTTGCTAGTTTCCGCGCTAGGCTTTTGTCTTTGTCTAGCTCCCATGCTAGTTCTGTTGGTTTTGTGCCTCGTGCTAGTTTTTCTGCTCGTAGTCTGTTTTTAGTTTAAATAAATCTACATTTCTTACCTTCATGCTGTGTCTGAGCCCAAACTGCATCTTGAAAGAACGCCTCCTCAACAGCATGCCCAGCAAACGTCACAGTCCTGAAGAATTAGGAGGTAATCCGCCTTTTTCATTGTCCCTTTTACTCTCTGTAAAGCACCAGTTCCATTGGCAGCAAAACAGGCCCAGAGCATAATACTACCACCACGGTGTTTAACGGTAGGAATGGTGTTCCTGGGATTAAAGGCCTAGCCTTTTCTCCTCCGAACATATTGCTGGGTATTGTGGCCAAACAGGTTAATTTTTGTTTCATCTGACATCACATGGACAAAGATAAGACCTTCTAGAGGAAAGTTCTGTGGTCTTGGGCACAGTTGGGTGTTCCAACAGGACAATGACCCCAAACACATGTCAAAAGTGGTAAAGGAATGGCTAAATCAGGCTAGAATTAAGGTTTTAGAATGGCCTTCCCAAAGTCCTGACATAAACATGTGGACAATGCTGAAGAAACAAGTCCATGTCAGAGAAACAACACATTTAGCTGAACTGCACCAATTTTGTCAAGAGGAGTGGTCAAAAATTCAACTAGAAGCTTTTGGAAGGCTACCAAAAGCGCCTTATTGCAGGTAAACTTGCCAAGGGACATGTTAGCAAATATTAACATTGCTGTATGTATACTTTTGACCCAGCACATTTGCTCACATTTTCAGTAGACCCATAATAAATTCATAAAAGAACAAAACTTCATGAATGTTTTTCTGACCAAGTATGTGCTCCAATCACTTTATCACAAAAAAATAAGAATTTTAGAAATTATTGGAAACAAAAGACATCCATGAAATTATGTTCTTTACAAGTGTATGTCAACTTTTGATTGCGACTACATAAATATATTATCTTTAAAGGCCTACTGAAATGAGATGTTCTTATTTAAACGGGGATAGCAGCTCCATTCTATGTGTCATACTTCATCATTTCACCATATTGCCATAGTTTTGCTGGAAGGGTTTAATAGAGAATAGAGAATAAAGTTCGCAACTTTTGGTCGCCAATAAAAAAGCCTTGCCTGTACCGGAAGTAGCAGACGATGTGCGCGTGATGTCACGGGTTGTGGAGCTCCTCACATCTGAACATTGTTTACAATCATGGCCACCTGCAGCGAGAGCGATTCGGAACGAGAAAGCAACGATTTCCTCATTAATTTGAGCGAGGATGAAAGATTTGTGGATGAGGATAGTGAGAGTGGAGGACTAGAAAAAAAAAAGACAAGGCAGTGGGAGCGATTCAGATGTTATTAGACACATTTACTAGGATAATTCTAGAAAATCCCTTATCTGCTTATTGTGTTACTAGTGTTTTAGTGAGATCTTATAGTTGTACCTGAAAGTCGGAGGGGTGTGGTGACCGCCAGTGTCTCTGAGAGAAGCCACGTTCCTCGACGAGGTGAGGCGAAGGCAGCCGGTCGGGCTGGGCTGAGCTTTTTACCCTCCTACTCCACGGTGAAAGCATCCCACGTTCGGTGGCGGCCGGTCTGAGGAGGCAAGAGAGCCCGCAGCTGCCTCTTTGACAGGTGCACGAGGAACGACGCAAGCTCCGCTCATGTCTATGGTAAGAGCCGACTTATTACCACAATTTTCTCACCGAAACCTGCCGATTGACATGTGGTCGTGAACCATGTTTGCTTGACCGCCCTGTTCCATAGTAAAGCTTCACCTTCGGGAATGTAAACAAGGAAACAACGGCTGTGTTTGTGTTGCTAAAGGCAGCTGCAAAACACCGCTTCCCACCTACATCTTTCTTCTTTGACGTCTCCATTATTAATTGAACAAATTACAAAAGATTGAGCAACACAGAAGTCCAGAATACTGTGTAATTATGCGATTAAAGGAGACGACTTATAGCTGGGATCGGGCTGGAACAAAACGTCACGCGCACGCGTCATCATACCTCGCGCGAAATTTAAAATTGCAATTTAGTAAACTAAAAATGTCGTATTGGCATGTGTTGCAATGTTAATATTTCATCATTGATATATAAACTATCAGACTGCGTGGTCAGTAGTAGTGGGTTTTGGTAGGCCTTTAACTCTCTTTCAAATGATTCCCTTTTTTTACCTTCAAACCCTTCAGGTGCCCAAAAACAATGTGTAAAATCAATCAAAAACGTGCACTTCTATGGAAACAACAGAACTGATAAATATCGATATAGTATCGACCAATATCAATTGTCTTTCCGGTCGCCATTTGTATCGATCCCCCCCCCCCCCCCCCCCCCCCCCCCGACGTGAGACTCAGTGACGCAATGAAGGCGAAAGTGCTGACGACACAGCGCGAAATTAAACAGCAGCCCTTTTGATGTAGTTTGAAAAATTTCCAATGAAAAAGAGGGCCAACTTACGTAACGTGACGGCTGAGTAGAAAAAAATAAAATAAAATCAAAATATCGATGTGAAAACGGGAGGGACGACGGCAGCTCGTTTGAATGAAAATGTGAGTATTTCCTGGTTGGAAGATGGAGCTCTCCATCCAAAAATGAAGCATTGTGTGCACGTATATATGTCTTTTTTTTTTTTTTACCTCTTTGACAGCGTCCCTCCCCTCTTTTTCTCTCCTCCTCCGCTCCCTCTCTCATGTGAACCGGCAATACACACACACTTTCTGCCACACCGGGGGAATAAAGGCGGAGGATTGACTCAAACAGCGACGCTGCCCTCCTGGATGTCTCATCTAACACGGTACGTTGGCTAATAGTCCCTTCTTTTCTCTTTTTGTCCTTTTGAATGTCAAAGCTCGAGTTTGAACGTCAGTCCGTCCTATTCCCGAACAATTGCGGTGTTTTGTTGTGTTGTGTTGCGTTGCTAATAAATAAAAATGGCTACGCTGCTTTTTTTTTTTTTTTTTTTTTTTTTGCCATAGCGGGTGACGTCACTGATATGTATGGACTTTTAATGAGGAGGAATGACACAGTGCAGGGGTGTCCAAAGTGCGGCCCGGGGGCTATTTGCGCCCCGCAATTGCCTTTTTTTTAATATAGCAATATTTTTAGGCCATATTGCGTATACGATATATATTACAATATTGTGCCTTAGCCTTAAACACTTGTTGCCATATTTGCCAACCGTGAGACCTCCGATTTCGGGAAGTAGGGGGCGTGGTTAAAAGGGGAGGAGTATATAAATTGCCAGAAATAGCCAATTTGCTCAATTTACCTTTAACTTTGTTATTATTAATAATTATTGATATTTATCTTTGTGGAAACACTGATCATCTTATTGATTCCATCCATCCATTTTCTACCGCTTATTCCCTTTTGGGGTCGCGGGGGGCGCTGGCGCCTATCTCAGCTACAATCGGACGGAAGGCGGGGTACACCCTGGACAAGTCGCCACCTCATCGCAGGGCCAACACAGATAGACAGACAACATTCACACTCGCATTTACACACTAGGGCCAATTTTAGTGTTGCCAATCAACCTATCCCCAGTTGCATGTCTTTGGAAGTGGGAGGGGCTTATCCCCAGGTGCATGTCTTTGGAAGTGGGAGGAAGCCGGAGTACCCGGAGGGAACCCACGCAGTCACGGGGAGAACATGCAAACTCCACACAGAAAGATCCCGAGCCTGGATTTGAACCCAGGACTGCAGGACCTTCGTATTGTGAGGCAGACGCACTAACCCCTCTTCCACCGTGATATAATTATTGATATTTATCTTTGTGGAAACACTGATCATCTTACTGATTGTCATGTTTTAAATAGTTTTAAATCCAATCTGCACTTTTCTAGCTGTATATATACTCCTCCCCTCTTAACCACGCCCCCACCTCCCGAAATCGGAGGTCTCAATGTTGGCAAGTATGCTTTAAGTTCATTATTACTTCTATGTGTAGAAATCTTTATTCATAATTGAATCACTCGTTTGTTTTTCAACAAGTTTGTAGTTATTTTTATATCTTTTTTTCCCCCAAATAGTTCAAGAAAGACCACTACAAATGAGCAATATTTTGCATTGTTATATAATTTGATAAATCAGAAACTGATGACAGTTTCTTCATCTCTTTTTTCAACCAAAAATGCTTTGCTCTGATTAGGGGGTACTTGAATCAAAAAAAATGTTCACAGGGGTACATCACTGAAAAAAGGTTGAGAACCACTAGTCTAACTTGTGTATTGTAATGTGTGTGAAGCCACTGCTCATTCTTGGCTGCTTATGTCACAAGTTGTGTGCAAGCCTCACTGATCAGCTGTTTCAGTGTGTGCCCAAGCCTGTCAAACACACCCACTTGTAATTACACGCACACACACACACACACACACACACACACACACACTGCAACAGGGAAATATAACCTGCACACTGTAGAGACCAACATTTCACAGGGGAAAATGCATTGACTGTTTTTCCCCTGCATGCTGCGACAGGTACATGTGTGACATGCAAGTACTTGAGTCCAGGGTAGAATTTTTGTGCCTAAGGTTTATCATTTAGGTTCATTTCGAACGACATGATACGCCGCCGTTTCCAAATCGTCTCAACGTGTTCGAAAAGGAGTAGGACGAAGCGAAGCTTATTTGTAATCATACCCCTCTTCCATTTCATAGCAATTACTAGCACATTTGATATACTTCCGGTTCTCAATTTGTACAGTTTGCCGCATAAATAAAGTATTAATTCACATAGTGAGATGAATACCCAGCAAGCACAAGACATTGATACAACGTTGATTATACATACTTGTCCTTGATGGTTGGGAAATGACCATATTTCAATGGTCAAATCATCGTCACAACCTGACGTTGCATAAACGTTGTCAAAAAGTATGTTTATTTGGTAGAATATTGTATATTTGTATTGTAGAATATTGTTTGGGAAATGACCAAAAATGTCAGAACCCAATGTTGATTGAACGGCGTCAAAAAGTATTTTCTTTCAACGTTGTATTTGTGTTGTAAAATACTGGTTTCAATGGTCAAATCAACGTCAGAACTCGATGTTGATTAAACGGCGTCAAAAAGTATGTTGTTTCAACGTTGTATTTGTGTTGTACAAACCCCGTTTCCATATGAGTTGGGAAATTGTGTTAGATGTAAATATAAACGGAATACAATGATTTACAAATCCTTTTCAACCCATATTCAGTTGAATATGCTACAAAGACAAGATATTTGATGTTCAAACTCAGAAACTCAATTTTTTTTTGAAAATTATGTAGCAATTACTCAAAGCGGTTTTATGAGGTGTTCCTGAGCCCATGTGGTGATATCCTTTACACACTGATGTCGGTTTTTGATGCACTACCGCCAGAGTGATCAAAGGTCCGTGATATCATCGCTTATGTGCAGTGATTTCTCCAGATTCTCTGAACTTTTTAAAGATTTTACGGACCGTGGATGGTAAAATCCCTAAATTCCTTGCAATAGCTCGTTGAGAAATGTTCTAAAACTGTTCGACAAGTTGCTACAAAGTGGTGATCCTCTCCCCTTCCTTGTTTGTGAATTACTCAGCATTTCATGGAACCTGCTTTTATACCCAATCATGGCACCCACCTGTTCCCAATTAGCATGCACACCTGTTCCATATAAGTGTTTGATGATCATTCCTCAACTTTATCAGTATTTCCACCTTTCCCAACTTTTTTGTCACGTGTTGCTGCCATGAAATTCTAAAGTTAATGATTATTTGCAAAAAAAACAAACTTATCAGTTTGAACATCAAATATGTTGTCTTTGTAGCATATTCAACTGAATATGGGTTAAAAATGATTTGCAAATCATTGTGTTCCATTTATATTTACATCTAACACAATTTCCCAACTCATATGGAAACGGGGTTTGTAGAATACCAGTTTCAATGGTCAAATCAAGGTCAGAACCCAACATTGATTAAACGTTGTCAAAAAGCATGTTGTTTTGAAGTTGTATTTGCGATATGTAGAATATTGGTTGTTCATTTAGGATATTGGTTGGGAAATTACCAAAGATTCAGTGGTCAAATCAAGGTCAGAACCCAACATTGATTAAACGTTGTCAAAAAGCATGTTGTTTCAACGTTGTATTTGTGTCGTAAAATATTGGTTGGGAAATGGCAAAAATTCAATGGTGAAATCAAAGTCAGAACCCAACATTGATTAAACGTTGTCAAAAACCATGTTGTTTAGAAGTTGTATTTGCAATGTAGAATATTGGTTGGTCATTTAGGCTATTGGTTGGGAAATTACCAAAGATTCAGTGGTCAAATCAAGGTCAGAACCCAACATTGATTAAACGTTGTCAAAAAGCATGTTGTTTCAACATTGTATTTGTGTTGTGGAATATTGGTTGGGAAATGGCAAAAAATCAATAGTGAAATCAAAGTCAGAACCCAACGTTGATTAACCGTTGTCAAAAAGTATGTTCTTTCAACTTTGTAATTGTGTTGTAGAATATTGGTTAGTCGTTTAGAATATTGGTTGGGAAATGACCAAAGACTCAATGGTGAAATCAACCTCAGAACCAACATTGATTAAACGTTGTCAAAAAGTAGGTAGTTTCAATGTTGTATTTGTGTTGTAGAATATTGGTTGGGAAATGACGAAAGATTCAATGGTCAAATTAACGTCAGTTGGATTACTAATTTACAAGAGTCGGATTACTAATTTAATATTGATATTAGAGTGGGATCCGGGCCCTTCTGTAGTGGAAAAGCTGGGCACCAAGGTCAGCAAGGTTAAGAACCCCTGGCATAGATGACAGGTTCTTTGCCACACATGGCTAGAATGTATAAAAAAAAAAAAGCATTATCAGGATATTGTATATGTCGCGCAACCCCAGAGCATATGGCTGTCCGGGCGTCATTTGGTGGAAAATATACAATTAAATAAAAAAATATTGATTTTTCAGTGTAAAACCTTGCTGGAATAAGTTTAGACAACCCCAGTTCATTGGTTGCATCTTATCACTTTCGCTTTTTTAAGGGTTATCTTATCTCAGTGTGTTGTTACGCGACATCACATCACAAAAGACACACATGCATGTGTGCACGCACACACAGGCTTGCCTCATCTACATGCATTCAACTCGGGGATTAAAAGGCCAAGAAACCTCACACATGTCCTCTGTGCGCTGCCTTGTAACTGTCTTTAACCTTTTTCAAAGCCCGGTACCCTACACCAGTGTTTTTCAACCACTGTGCCGTGAAATATTGTCAGGTGTGCCATGGGAAATTATGCAACTTTACCTAAATTATGCCCAAAATATTTTTTGAAAATCAATAATTATACTCTGCCAATAATGTGCCGTTGCTTAGTGTCTGTGCCGTGTAAAACTCGGCACGGTAACCACGTAATACTCCATGTCAGTAGGTGGCAGCATTGCTTTGTAAAAGTCGGAATGTGTCTGGTAGAGATGCGCGGATAGGCAATTATATCACCCGCAACCGCATCACTAAAGTGGTCATTCACCCGCAATCCACCCGAACCAACGTTTTATCAAACCCACACCCGCCCGTTGTTATATATCTTAGTGTCTGTGCCGTGTAAAACTCGGCACGGTAACCACGTAATACTCCATGTCAGTAGGTAGCAGCATTGCTTTGTAAAAGTCAGAATGTGTCTGGTAGAGATGCGCGGATAGGCAATTATATCACCCGCAACCGCATCACTAAAGTGGTCATCCACCCGCAATCCACCCGAACAGACGTTTTATCAAACCCACACCCGCCCGTTGTTATATATGTTAGTGTCTGTGCCGTGTAAAACTCGGCACGGTAACCACGTAATACTCCATGTCAGTAGGTGGCAGCATTGCTTTGTAAAAGTCGGAATGTGTCTGGTAGAGATGCGCGGCTAGGCAATTATATCACCCGCAACCGCATCACTAAAGTGGTCATCCACCCGCAATCCACCCGAACCAACGTTTTATCAAACCCACACCCGCCCGTTGTTCTATATCTAATATAGACGATGCAAGGCATCAGTGAGGTTAGAAAGTAGTTCCCTCCAAATAGCACAGACACAATGGCTTTCTTGAACTGATTTATTTGAAGGTTTCCTTTCCCTTCATATTCACAGTGAAAACTGTAATAAATAAAGCACGTTACAAACATAAAAATAATATGTACAGCATGTGGATCAAACATTTGTCCAAGTAAAATACCAACAAATGACAAACAAATACCTCATTGGCCTGCTTGCTTATTTTAGGAGGAAATTGTGATCTTCTGGCTCTTATAGCCCGAACGCTTAAAGTCCTTGTGAAACTTTTTGGTCTTTGTAACAATCAGTCGCTCTCTTTCTCCCTTCTCATTACATCAAAAAAAAAGTGTACTCATACCCGGAAGTAGCTTCCTTACATCCGTCGACAGACCAAACGAGACACTTCAAAATAAAAGTATGCCCACATACTGTTTCAAAGAGTGCTGCTCGTTTTTCGTATGTGGGTAACAACATTTAACTATTTATAAATGGTTGATTTCTATAGGCTAGTAAGGTAAAGTGTTGTACCTGACAAGTTTGGGCTACCTTGCTTCTGCAGCCTTCATCAGAGGTGTCACGTGATGTTAGCGTGACGTCTGTGACGTGATATATGGATTGTACCATCAACCATTTATAAATACACGTCAGTAGGCTAAATGAACCTCTTCAACATAACATTGAACTATGTATAATGTAGCGGCTGGCTACGGGGTGTTAGCCAATGACTTTGGCTGGGGGGCGGGACTTCCGGGAGAGATAGGGACGTGACGTTGTCGACAGGAAGTGAGAGTT
Organism: Nerophis ophidion; assembly: GCF_033978795.1. NCBI lineage: Eukaryota > Metazoa > Chordata > Actinopteri > Syngnathiformes > Syngnathidae > Nerophis > Nerophis ophidion. The sequence goes on from NC_084626.1 coordinate 22,945,788, forward strand.
CGAGTTGTCCCGGGAAAAGCGTTAAAGACATGAGAGCTGTTGTGTAGTTGTATTACATCTTGTGCAATAAAGACAAGACAAACGAAGAAGTTGTATGAGCCTACATTCCTGGGATTATTACAATATATATTTCCGAATTGGTTCAACCGCCACCCGCCCGAATCTATTTAAAATCTATTTTTTTGTCATGTCACCCGCCCGACCCGCGGTTTATCCGCGGACTCCACGGTCGTGACCGCAAACCGCGCATCTCTAGTGTCTGGTGAGACAAGGATAGTTTATTGTGAACGTGGACCCCGACTTAACAAATTGAAAAACTTATCCAGGTGTTACCATTTAGTGGTCAATTGTACGGAATATATACTGTACTGTGCAATCTACTTATAAAATTCTCAATCAATTAATCCCAATATACAGACCACAGTGGGAGGCAGTGTGCAGGTAAAAAATATATTTAATGCTTAAACCCAAAATGAACGAAAGGGAAAGGAAAGGCTACGCAAAACGAAAGTCAAACTGAACTGGCTACAAAGTAAACAGAGACAGAATGCCGGACGACAGCAAAAACTTACAGCGTCCACAAAGAACATCCGTACGTGACACGACAATCAACAATGTCCACACAAAAAAGGATAGCAACAACGTAAATAGCCTTGCTTGCTAACACTGCAGGTAAGCGGAATAGCGCTCAAAGGAAGACACCGACAAAACAGGAAGGGCCACCAAAATAACAGCGCAAGACAAGAACTAAAACACTACACACAGGAAGACACCAACGCACTCAAAACAAGGCACGGCGACCTGGTGGAGTTACATTTTTTACCTTTTTCTGCTGGTGGTGTGCCGCCGGATTTTTTTTATGACAAAAATGTGCCTTGCCTTAAAGGTTGAAAAACACAGTATCCCATACTGGGGATTGCAAGGTTGTCTGTGTTGCTGTGGTAATTTGTTCAATATTACCAAACACACCACATCTAGAAGAACGTCAGCTCAGTATAATCTATTTGTAAGAAAACCGAACAAAATTGAAACCACAAGCCTTTAAATGGGATGAAAAAAGGACAACCGCCAGGAAAAAAAGCAAGTCATGAATAACTTCATAAATAAAAAAAATAATAATGCGACAAACTTGGCCTTGCTTGGAAGCTAAAACACATTGCCCTTCCAACAGTATAAGTATAATTTCTCCACTGCTGAAACTCACTGACCAAGCAGCATAAATTTGTTGTTTTAATATCGCCAAGCAGCTTCAAAGTCTTGCATTTACTTTCGTACCAAAATCCTCCTTGTAGACATTACAGATGCAGTGAAAAAAGTGTTTATTTTGGATAGCTCTTGTTTTTTTAAAGCATTCACCCCCCAGTTTAATAGGTTTAGGTCAACGGTTCTTGACCTGGGTTCGATCGAACCCTAGGGGTTCGGTGAGTCGGCCTCAGGGGTTCGGCGGAGGTCAAGACACACCCGACTCATAGTGTAAATAAAAACTTCTCCCTATGGGTGTATTATTGTTACGACAACAGCAGAAGTCGCACTGATTTGCAGGTGTGCAATTTGTTGTGAGTTCATGCACTGTGTTGGTTTTGTTCAGGGTTCATTTTGTGCACCAGTAAAAAAACCTAACTTTGTCTTGAATTTGAAAAAAATAAATACATTTATTTTTCACTCAAGAAGGGTTCGGTGACTGCGCTTATGAAACTTGTGGGGTTCGGTACCTCCAACAAGGTTAAAAACCACTGGTTTAGGTCAACAGTGGCTTTCTACTGTTTCATTGTCAGTCTTGTCATTAGACATTTCATGTTGTGCATGAATTTGCAATTCAAACTGGCTTAGATGAGGTTTCAAATGAGCTCCTATTTTGTCTACTCATGCACTCACATAATGTAGAACTTAACCCGGAATGTAATACAATCAATACATCGCCAGCATTGACTTCTTTTAGTTTCCTTTTCATCCACCGTGTTTAAAGGTTGCTGAATGAGCACATATTTGTCCAAAAGTTGTTTCTATTCAGATAACAAGTGCAAGAATAGTTCCGTGGCCATCTTGTTTTCCGACTAGGTAACTGGAACCCTCATTACTCGCTGTGACGTCAATTCCAGTCTTGCAACTTTCAAGGTTAATGTAACGTACCACAAAGACACACCAGGATTTGGTACCCCTGGATTCTAATATTTCAGCATACAGTGGCTGTTACACAAAGCGGTAGATGTACAGTATATTCATCAATGTTGGCTGTAGGATTTCTGATAGTTGATGGTTGTGTGAGTTTAAAGTCCTTCAGGGTTTTCCATCACAGCATGAAGCTCTTGAACCCTGGGCTTAAGAAAGAACGCTTGTGATACGCTGGAGGTTATTACGCTATGATCCATTTGTACCGGAAAGTCAGAATTAGGGAGTTCCTATTTGAAAGTTTTAACTGAAACACCCCCTGAAGTTGGAGTTCTTACTCGGAGAGTCCTCACTTCCCCAAGTTGGCTTTCAAATACAGCTGTTCCGAGTGCGAACAATAATAGAAGCTTCCGTGATAGCCGTTATCAGGACTTCTGACTAGTTTTTGTCGTACAAAATCAGCTGAATGCTATGTATTGTTGGATGTTTATATATGGTATTGTTACTGTAGTGTGAATTACATTTTTTCATGTGGTATATGCCTAATACATCGCTAGCAACGGCTTCTTTTAGTTTCCTCTTCATCCCCTGTGTTTAACGGTTGCTGAATGAGCACATATTTGTCCAAAAGTTGTTTGTATTCAGATAAGTGCAAGAATAGTTCCGTGGCCATCTTGTTTTCCCACTAGGTAACTGGAACCCTCCTTATTCGCTGTGACGTCATTCCCAGTATTGCAACTTTCAAGGTTAATGTAATGCACCATAAAGACCAGGTGTAGGTACACCTAGCAGCACATTGGGATATATAAATACAAATGTGATTGATCTCTAACACAGGCAACATACAATTACATCTGTGTAATGCAGTACTGTTCTATACGACGGGAAGGCATTATTAAATAATGGCATCTATGGGAATGTCGTAGCATTATTACCCCCATCTTATTGTTATGGTCAATGCAGCAATCCGTGTGTTAGATTTAATTAGCCGGATTATGTAATGAAGTTCCAGGTGAGTGCATATGGTTGTATAATTGAGTGTGAATCTGATCTTTAATAGTGCTGACAGTGCAATAATAACCTTTTTTGCTGCTCAGTGGTCATGCGGTTGCTCCTTGCCTGATCAGGGCTTTAGTCTTAGCACTGGTGTTCACTCGCTAGCGTTCCCTCTGACTGCACCATTCAGTCGGCTCACTTGATGTTTGGAGAGAGGAGGGGATGCTCTTTCATGATTTATTCTTTACTTAGGACTGATATCCGTCTTTTAGATGGGGCGGGGCAACATTGTAAAGAGTTCTCCGCAGTAGTAGCTTGGATAGTCTGATGCTTTGCAGTGAGCCAGCAGGTTCTACTGTCCCCCCCCCCCATTGTCATTTCTGTTGTGTATTCGGAGTCATCTCCCTGGCTCTCTTTTTGAGTGCTGCCTTTGAACAACACCCCAGACTCTCAGAGATGAGCGTTATCATGTTGTTGGCTGGCTTTGATGTGAGGTAACGATACCCCAAATCTTACTTCAGCATTTCCAAAGTGCCGCACAAGCTCCAACAGTGTTGGGGCATGTAGGGGAAAGCGGATGGCTGATGCATCTTTTAGGTGGTTAATTCCCCTTCCGGTGCTTTGCGAAAAATGCTCATCTCACAATCTGCCGTATTTGCGTACGTGTGCATGCAAAGTTTGGATTTGAGTGATTAGACGAATTGGTGTGTCTCAAAAAAGACAATACTAAATCAGTTTACATACGGCAGGGCTATTCAAATGGTTTGATTGATTGAAACTTTTATCAGTAGATTGCACCGTACATATTCCGTACAATTGACTACCAAATGGTAACACCCGAAAAAGTTTTTCAACTTGTTTAAGTCAGGGTCCACATTAACCAAATCATTTTTGCAGGAAATTCCTTAAAACATGAGAAAAACTTGGACCACTGTAAACAAATTGACTGATCCTTGCATTGATATTTTAACCTTGCTAGCATACGTAGAACACCGGGGTCCAGTCGTGTGATTTACATAACCGAAAGGCTTTCCTCAAGTCAACCCTTTTAAAGGGGATCTTGCATGTAAAACCTAGTTTTCTTACCTATCGGTACCCGTTTTTTGTGTAGTTGGGGTCTGCATAAGTCCCGGAAACTTTAAATAAAGAGAGATATTTATAAAAAATATTGCTTTACTTCATATTTTCCCCAAATGAGCTGTTTGGAATTTGACCCATTTGCGATGTTTTCCCCATTGGTGACGTCAGCGGATATCTCCATATATGGTAAGGTTTTACTCAAAAAGCTTTGTGCGAGTTCGGCATTGTAGTCCGACAATGTAGTCAATGGGGTCCTTCTTTTTCTCTGTCCTCTACTGGCTCGTAGAGCCACATGCATCCTCCGCTGTTGCCATTTCTACTATAAAGTAGCGTATAGTTCTAACGAGGGTTGTCCCGATACCAATATTTTGGTACAAGTACCAAAATGTATTTAGGTACTTTTATACTTTTCAAAACAAAGGGGACCACGAACAAATGTCATCATTGACTTTATCTTAACAGAAAATGTTACGATACATTAAACATATGTTTCTTACAGTACTCAAAGAACAATATTAGAAGATTGAAATATACGTTTAAAGACACTAGGCTTTTCTTATTGCACTCATTTCAAGTTTTAAATTGTTCTTTATTACATAGAGCCTAACATAATCTAAGATTAGGTTAGAATATAATTTAAAACTTTATTGACATTGTATTAAATGCTTAATGATTTATGTTTGTCACTCTTGGTCTTTGCTTTAAAGGGGAACATTATCACAATTTCAAAAGGGTTAAAAACAATAAAAATCAATTCCCAGTGGCTTGTTTTATTTTTGGAAGTTTTTTTCAAAATTTTACACCTGCCGGAATATCCCTAAAAAAAGCTTTAAAGTTCTTGATTTTCGCTATTTGCAATGCGACTATCCATTTCCCTGTGACGTCATACAGGGCTGCCAATACAAACAACATGGCGGTTACCACAGCAAGATTTAGCGACATTAGCTCGGATTCAGACTCGGATTTCAGCGGTTTAAGCGATTCAACAGATTACGCATTTATTGAAACAGATGGTCGGAGTATGGAGGCAGATAGCGAAAACGAAATTGAAGAAGGAATTGAAGCTATTGAGCGAATAGCTATTGACGCTATTCGGCCATAGCATGGGTGTACCTAATGAAGTGGCCCATAGCATGGCTGCCTTATTAGCATCGCCGGTAAAATGTGCGGACCAAACCATCAGGACTTTCGCATCTTGTGACACTGGAGCAACTTAAATCCGTCGATTGGTAAGTGTTTGTTTCGCATTAAATGTGGGTATCTAGTTTCAAATGTACATACAGCTAGCGTAAATAGCATGTTAGCATCGATTAGCGTAGCATGTTAGCATCGATTAGCTGGCAGTCATGCCGTGACCGAATATGTCTGATTAGCACATAAGTCAACATCATCAACAAAACTCACCTTTGTGATTTAGTTGACTATCGTTGCAAATGCATCTGCAGGTTATCCATACATCTCTGTGCCATGTCTGTCTTAGCACCGCCGGTCAAATGTGAAGACACTTTGGTACATTCAATGGGGGTCTGGCGGCAGATTTCTTGCCAGTGGTGCAACTTGAATCCCTCCCTGTTAGTGTTGTTACACCCTCCGACAACACACCCACGAGGCATGATGTCTCCAAGGTTCCAAAAAATAGTCGAAAAAACGGAAAATAACAGAGCTGAGACCCGGTGTTTGTAATGTGAAAATGAAAATGGCGGGTGTATTACCTCGGTGACGTCACGTTCTGACGTCATCGCTAAAAGACTGATAAACAGAAAGGCGTTTAATTTGCCAAAATTCACCCATTTAGATTTCGGAAATCGGTTCAAAAAATACATGGTTTCTGCAACATCAAGTTATATATTGACGCTTGCATAGGTTTGGTGATAATTTTCCCCTTTAAGACAAATACAATCATTCCTAAATACTAAAAAACACTACGGCTAAAATTACACAGCTAAGACATTTAGAAGGTAAAAGACACATTGTTCAAGATAAAACACAAATTGTAGGAATTTTTACAAAATTCAGTCTATTCACAAGCATTAGTTTGCGCTAAATGGGCGGTTTGGACTGCACTATTAATTGTCAACAAGCCGCATGTGTGCGCCACTATGTATCTGTATGTGGACAGCAGGGGAGCTAACTATATTACCTTTAAACTCCTGGCTTGTGCAGGTCTGGATGATTATTTAAATGTTTACCTACACTCACTATTAATGTGCCTCGGCTCTGTAGGTCACCGCCGCACGGAAGCATGTGGATGAAGAAAAAAATTATCAGTATTTTTTAAAGACAGTATTGTATCGTTAAGAATTCATTAGTACCCCGGTACTTTATTAGTACCGTTATAACGTACAACCCTAGTTTTAACTAAGCGCTAAAAACTACAACACAGGGTGGAGACGCAGTCGAAGTGGAGGCATTCAAATTAGAGTGCCCACAAAATGACCCATCCTAAAGAGACGGTCAGAAAGCGGCCTGAAAATGGTCTTTAAAACATAATTGATGCAAAATTCTAACCAAAGAACCATCATTAAATGTTATGTAGGCTACAAGGAAGTGTTTTAAATTTGACCCCTTTAAGTACTCTCTTTTTTGGCAGTTTTTGTAATAAGGTGTTGCTGTAGCCTGTTTTACATTGGATACAATCAGTAGTCGTTTGTTCAACTTCCTTTGTAGTGTTCCTCAAGGTTTCATTTTTGGGTTCTCTCTTTTTCCTCATTTTGGCTATTCAACTGGTGGCCCAAAAGTACAGTTGAAAAAATCAACTTGTGAGAGACTCACATTTTGGCAGAAGGTCCCAAAAACCGTACCACGGTCCTGTAATTCTGACACATTATATACACAAAACTGACACAGGAATATACAAAATATTACTGATAATGAAGGGAAAAGTCTAGCCCCTTGGTACTTATTTTTGTGGAAATGCAACACTAAAAACAATTTACCGTATTTCCTTGAATTACCACCGGGCATATAGTATGCGCCTGCCTTGAATTACTGCCGGGTCAAACTCGCTTCGCAGAATAATTAGCGCATGCTTAGTATTATCGCCAGGTCAAACTCGTGACATCACGAGTGACACTTCCCCTGTCATCATTTTCAAAATGGAGGAGGCTGATTTCAATACCGGTAATTTGAAATCGCATAAAGGGAAGAAGATTAAAAGCTATTCAGTAGGATTTAAGGTCCAAGCTATGCTAAAAAGAACAGTAAGCAGCTATGTTTTATAAATATACCGTAGCTGCGTGTGTCAAATATGAGTCAATAAATGACTCCCGCCTCCTGGTGGTAGAGGGCGCTAGTGATCCTTCTTGCGACTACTCAGCTGCAGAAGAAGTGACAATGAGTGACGTGATATGTGCTGGGATGGATATGACGCGGGGGATACACGACGCACCTTTTAGGATGTAACACTCCTATGCTAGCTATGTAAACAACCAGGCTGAAATAAAGCATGTTCCAGTCCTAAATACGCAGTGTATTATTTAAACAATAACACTTCATGGTGGCAGCGGTGGGATAAACAGATCACCCACGGAGCAGAACGGGAGGGGGAGTTGTCCGAGGATAATTGTGTCGCCGCCTGCACTTGAGGAGCCGAGCTAACTGATAGCAGCGGTCTGATAGCAGTTTTTTAAACTGGACTTTCAATCAAAGCAGGAGGTAAAATAGGAAAATCTTTATTGAGAAAGAGAGACTTTTAAAACTGAAGAAAGATAAATAAGACTTCTTTAAACAAGTTATCGATGCTTTTGATCAGAAGGAACTGGCATGGACTTCATTTATAAGTAAAGGTAAGACCATATTATTTTTTTTTTTATTAAATGTGCTTTTCATGATGGTATCATTACATCACACTTAAATTTTTACTGCATGCCTTTGGTAAGTGCCGGAGTGAGAAGAGGTTTTAAAATAATTAGCGCATGCTTACCTTTACCGCATGCCTTTGGTAAGCGCAGGAGTGAGAATAGGTTTTCAATTAATTAGCGCCCCAGGGGCAATTCAAGGAAATTCGGTAGTTGAATATCCCTCAAATATGGGCAAAAACAAGTGAACGTATGTAGTTATTGATTAATAGGCCGAGGCAGTTTACTGTTATTAGATGCTAACAAAAACATCAAAGGGATTAAATTGATATGTACGTGCATGCTGGGGTGTTCAAAAGCATTTATTAAAGGCTAACTACCAACAAATCAAGGGTGTTTGAAATGGCAGCCTATTACCGATAATTATATGTTACCCAGACAACGTTTGCAGTATGTATTAAATCAGCAACTGAGGGAAACATGTCTTTTCCTGGGTCTCGGTGACCTTTGTGTTAATAATACATTAATTCATTAGTCAATATAGCGGAAACGGCTTTTCAGTACGATAACTCCGTCAAGATAACCGGAGTGTAATTCAATACTCTTGTTCTGTGATTCTGGAGATATGGGGCAACATTGATGACTCTCCGACACTTATTTGTTTTTATCTGTAACTGAAAGATCATCGGTCTTCCAGAGTGCACTGCAGCTCATTACTTAATTTGCAGAAGACCTTGAACAAATTAACTGTTTTCGAAGGTCTTGGTGGCATTGTTTGTTGCACATGACTCGGTACACGGGACTCCTAGTCCTGTTCGTCCTGCCTTGCTTCCAAACTTGCCTGACTGGTTGGAAGGCTGAATGGCAGTTGTAGTCATTATACTGCAGTCTGTGTACTCAGTGTGTTTACAGACTTCAGTTTTAGTCTGTGCACACTCATGTGTTTACATGACAATGACATTGCGATGTTTACTCCTGATAATAGTGAATGGAAAACAATATGTATATGTCATGAATATGTTCATTCGGTTGTTTAATTTTGTAGAAAAAACATAACAGACATGTTAAAGCACAAGAACTTTCTGGCTTTAAGAAACACTCAAATATCCATCCATCCATCCATCCATCTTCTTCCGCTTATCCGAGGTCGGGTCACGGTGGCAACAGCCTAAGCAGGGAAACCCAGACTTCCCTTTCCCCAGCCACTTCGTCTAGCTCTTCCCGGGGGATCCCGAGGCCTTCCCAGGCCAGCCGGGAGACATAGTCTTCCCAACGTGTCCTGGGTCTTCCCCGTGGCCTCCTACCGGTTGGACGTGCCCTAAACACCTCCCTAGGGAGGCGTTCGGGTGGCATCCTGACCAGATGCCCGAACCACCTCATCTGGCTCCTCTCCATGTGGAGGAGCAGCGGCTTTACTTTGAGTTCCTCCCGGATGGCAGAGCTTCTCACCCTATCTCTAAGGGAGAGACCCGCCACACGGCGGAGGAAACTCATTTCGGCCGCTTGTGCCCGTGATCTTATCCTTTCGGTCATGACCCAAAGCTCATGACCATAGGTGAGGATGGGAACGTAGATCGACCGGTAAATTGAGAGCTTTGCCTTCCGGCTCAGCTCCTTCTTCACCACAACGGATCGGTACAACGTCCGCATTACTGAAGACGCCGCACCGATCCGCCTGTCGATCTCACGATCCACTCTTCCCTCACTCGTGAACAAGACTCCTAGGTACTTGAACTCCTCCACTTGGGGCAGGGTCTCCTCCCCAACCCGGAGATGGCACTCCACCCTTTTCCGGGCGAGAACCATGGACTCGGACTTGGAGGTGCTGATTCTCATTCCGGTCGCTTCACACTCGGCTGCAAACCGATCCAGTGAGAGCTGAAGTTCCCGGTCAGATGAAGCCATCAGGACCACATCATCTGCAAAAAGCAGAGACCTGATCCTGCGGCCACCAAACAGGAACCCCTCAACGCCTTGACTGCGCCTAGAAATTCTGTCCATAAAAGTTATGAACAGAATGGGTGACAAAGGACAGCCTTGGCGGAGTCCAACCCTCACTGGAAATGTGTTCGACTTACTGCCGTCAATGCGGACCAAGCTCTGACACTGATCATACAGGGAGCGGACCGCCACAATCAGACAGTCCGATACCCCATACTCTCTGAGCACTCCCCACAGGACTTCCCGAGGGACACGGTCGAATGCCTTCTCCAAGTCCACAAAGCACGTGTAGACTGGTTGGGCAAACTCCCATGCACCCTCAAGAACCCTGCCGAGAGTATAGAGCTGGTCTACAGTTCCACGACCAGGACGAAAACCACACTGCTCCTCCTGAATCCGAGGTTCGACTATCCGGCGTAGCCTCCTCTCCAGTACACTCAAATAAAAAATACAAATTGTGGTTGTCAGTAACAGTTTCATTTTCAGATAAAGCACATTTCAAAGATGTAAGCCCTAAATTCTGAAGAAAAAATATATAATCACCCTGTAAATTTTCGTTTCCAAAGCAAACACCTGCATCAGGTTAAGTCTGTTCATTAATCCACAGTTAAGGATTGTTCACACCTTGGGGAGCTGTTGCACCAGGTGGATTGACATGAATCATGGCTCCAACATGAGATATGTCTATTAGAACAAAGTAGAGGATTATCAAACTTTTTCAGGAAGGTAAATCATCACGCAGTGTTGCAAAAGACCTTGATTGTTCACAGACCGCTGTGTCTAAAATCTGGACCAAGTACAAATAACATAAGAAGGTGAAGTGAAGTGAAGTGAATTATATTTATATAGCGCTTTTCTCTAGTGACTCAAAGCGCTTTACATAGTGAAACCCAATATCTAAGTTACATTTAAACCAGTGTGGGTGGCACTGGGAGCAGGTGGGTAAAGTGTCTTGCCCAAGGACACAACGGCAGTGACTAGGATGGCGGAAGCGGGAATCGAACCTGCAACCCTCAAGTTGCTGGCACGGCCACTCTACCAACCGAGCCATACCACCCCTGTAATCAGGGAAAGTCCAAATAAAAGAGGAGGCGCACAATCTTTCGTTAGAGCGTGGTGGAAGATTGTACAAAGAGTACAGGCCAGACGTTTCTCCTCAATTGAGCTAAATTGAGAAGGCAAGCATACTGGTAGACCAAGTAAAACATCAAGGACAGAAAACCTACAGCAATACTGTCATGAAAACAGTAAATGCACAGCAAAACAAATGGGCAGAAACTGCAGTCACAATTTGTGACTGAACTGTAATAAACTGCCCAAAGGAAATTTGATTTAAATACAGAAAACAAAAACAGTCATTAACAACTAAACAAACAAAAAACAAGGTTACATGGTCTCAGAAAAAGGAATTGTGCACTGTGAATGACTGGATGGAAGTCATTTTTAGTGATAAATCAAGAATCGGCATTGGGTGAAGTTGATGATTTTTGTTTGGTGTCGTTCCAATGAGATTTATGAAGGAACATTTCCACAGTCGTCTATGGTATGGAGCTGCATGTCAGCTAATGTCACTGGTGAGATGGCTGTCATTGCATCTTCAAGAATTACGCAAGTTTACATTGACATTTCAGACACTTTTCTTATTCCATCAATCGAAAGGATGTTTGATGATGATAGCATATTTTTTTCAAGAGGATAATGCATGTTGCCATAGAGCAAAAACTGTGAAAACTTTCCTTAAAGAAAGATAGATAAGGTCGATGTCATAAACTGCAAATAGTCCGGCTTTCAACCCAAGTGAAAATCTGTGGTGGAAATTGAGGAAAATAGTCCATGACAAGACTCCAACCTGCAAAGGTGATCTGACAACAGCGATCAGAGAACTTTGGAGCAAGATTGGTTAAGGCCAAGCTTTTGAAAATTCAAGCTGTTATCCAAGCCAGAGGTGGTGCAGCCAAGTACTCGTGTGTTGCCATGATTTTCATCATTTCATATTTTTTCCCTCTGAATTGAATGCTTCCATAATTTTTTCACTCTGCTTGATCTAAAAATGAAAATAGTTTCTGACTACCACAATTTATTTTCCTTAATTTATTTGAGTGTTTCTTAGAGCCCGAAAGTTGCTGTTTGAATTGACTATAGTTTTGTGTCATGTCAGTTATCTGACTCCATAATTTGAGGCAAGGGATTTAGATCGGTGGTTTAAAAGATGAATCCCTATTTAATCTGTCCAGAGTTAGTCTGACTTTGGCTTTCTTGTTTGGAATGTGCATGTTTTCCCTGTACTTTCATGGATTCTTTCTGGTTCTGGACCCCCTGACCAGAATGCACCTTGCCTCGTACCTTCAAGTATTACGCGAAATGGATAAATAACGCATACTACCTTGTAAGCATTCACATACATTCATCATATTGGGAGTAGAGGTGGGAATCTTTGGGCGCCTCACGATTCGATTACGATTCAGGAGCTATGATTTATTAAAATATTGTTTATTGATGCATCTGTAATTTATGTATATTGATGCAGTTTTAAATGTATTTTCGTTTCACTAAATAGGCGTTTATCACTTGCAACGTAAAAAAAAATTTTGGAATTAGATACAGTTAAATTAATAGGGCTGCGAATCTTTGGGTGTCCCACGATTCGATTCAATACCAATTCTTGGGGTCACGATTCAATTCAAAATCAATTTTTTTTTTTCTCAATTCAACACGATTCTCGATTCAAAAACGATTTTTTTCCCCGATTTAAAAGGATTGTGTATTCATTCAATACATAGGATTTCAGCAGGATCTACCCCAGTCTGCTGGCATGCTAGCAGAGTAGTAGATTTTTGTAAAAAGCTTTTATAATTGTAAAGGACAATGTTTTATCAACTTATTGCAATAATGTAAATTTGTTTTAACTATTAAACAAACCAAAAATATGACTTATTTTTTCTTTGTGAAAATATTGGAGACTGTGTGTTGACAAGCTTATGAGATGCCATGCAAGTGTATTGTTCTTTTTTTTAATTTTTTATAAATGTCTAATGATAATGTCAATGAGGGATTTTTAATCACTCCTATGCTGACATAAGTAATATTGTTACTGTTGTCAATACAAATTTTTGTTTCACTACTTTTGGTTTGTTCTGTGTCGTGTTTGTGTCTCCTCTCAATTGCTCCGTTTATTGCAGTTCTGAGTGTTCCCGGGTCAGCTTTGGTTTAGGAATTGGATTGCATTGTTATGGTATTGCTGTGTATTGTTTTTTGTTGGATTGATAAAAAAAAAAAAAAAAATCAATTTTTTTTAAAACGAGAATCGATTTTGAATCGCACAATGTGAGAATCACGATTAAAATTCGAATCGATTTTTTCCCCACACCCCTATAAATTATCACATTAATTAAGTAATTGAAAATGTTTGCAAAACTGGACCATAAGTTCCCGATAGTAAAGAAGCTGGTCGGCTCGCTCGGTGAGTTAGCAAAATTTTAGAACTCTCTGCCTTAGTTTGTTTACAAGATATGACTCAATTATCGATTATTGACATTTACCAATTGATTCTATGATCCTCCATGTTCGAATTTCAATGCAATCTAAAGATTGATTATACCCCCCACCTCTAATTGGGAGATTGCCTCTTTTACCAAAAAAATGTTTTTAAGATGGTGAATATTTTTGCAAGTTGTGACAATATGGTATTTAGCTTAAATGCAGGCTGACTTGTATGGTGTGAAATTACCTGGAGCAAACAGAACCACCCAAACAAACTGTTGTCAAACTGCACCCTCGCTATTAAGGTTCATACTGGTAATAATAGAAAATAAAATGGTTGTATGTCTAGGGTATTGGCTCCTAAAAATTGTCTAGAAAAATAATTGGCATGAAGTGTCATGCTGTTAATCCAAACAAAGAGTTTTTAATTTTTTTTTTAAATTGCCAGATACTTTTAAATTAATTATTTAGCAGTTTTTTATTTTTCAGGCTCACATACTTTGATGAATGGAGTTTTTTATCACAGCCCAGCACAAACCACAAAAATCCTGTGACACGATTTTCAGTTCAGTGTACATTGTTGTTCTTTTTCACACTCAAGAACCCCCATATATTCCGATAAGTCACTATTATTTATCAGTTGTGATTCTCACCAAAAATATCTTATATAACGGAATACAACTTAAAAACTCTGACCCTTGAATTAAAAGCAAATTACTTACATTTATTGATAGCATACAGCAATTAATTTAGTCCAGTATTTCAAGTCAAAGTGTAATAATTTAACATAATCATTTATCAATAACTGCTTTTTGTTTACATGCTTTAAGAAGGCGTACACAAGGATCCATATTATTATTTAAACACTGGTGGCTTAGCTATAGTACTGGAAGCTGAATGATGATGCCATAATCCCAAAGCCAGCGAGCAAGTCTTAGTAGTAACAAAATATATTTTTTGGCGCTTTCATTCGACTTTTGGACATGGATAAAATGTAAGAAAGCATATTATCTCACACGTAGAAGCCATTTGGGAACTGTTTGGTTCTTTGGAGCAAGAGATACGTTTCATAGTTTTTCGCACACTTGCGTAAGATGTGGCCGCTTTGAAGTCTGAGTACCGGTGATGAAGCTGGGAGCAGGGCAACCAGCTAAATTTTTATTTTTTGGGGGAAATGTTGAGTTTGTGGGGAGGTGCACAGTCTCTAGGGCTGCGAATATTTGGGTGTCCCACGATTCGATTCAATATCAATTCTTGAGTTCACGATTCGATTCAAAATCTAATTTTTTTCAATTCAACACGATTCTCGATTCAAAAACGATTTTTTTCCCCGATTCAAAACGATTCTCTATTCATTCAATACATAGGATTTCAGCAGGATCTACCCCAGTCTGCTGACATGCAAGCAGAGTAGTAGATTTTTGTAAAAAGCTTTTATAATTGTAAAGGACAATGTTTTATCAACTGATTGCAATAATGTATTAAACAAACCAAAAATATGACTTATTTTATCTTTGTGAAAACATTGGACACAGTGTGTTGTCCAGCTTATGAGATGCCATGCAAGTGTAAGCCACTGTGACACTATTGTTCTTTTTTTAATTTTATAAATGTCTAATGATAATGTCAATGAGGGTTTTTTTAATCACTGCTATGCTGAAATTATAACTGATATTGATACTGTTGTTTATAATATTCATTTTTGTTTCACTCCTTTTGGTTTGTTCTGTGTGGTGTTTGTGTCTCCTCTCAATTGTTCTGTTTATTGCAGTTCTGAGTGTTGCTGGGTCAGGTTTAGTTTTTAGTAGTTGGATTGCATTGTTATGGTATTGCTGTGTATTGTTTTGTTGGATTGATTAAAAAAACAAAAAATCGATTTAAAAAAAATGAGAATCCTTTCTGAATCGCACAACGTGAGAATAGCGATTCAAATTCGTATTGATTTTTCCCCACACCCCTAACAGTATCCATGGACATTATTTCCCTAAACAAATGTTCAATCACCTCATGATGAGAGCATTTCAGTGTAATTACATCAATGTCTGTGTTTTACAGTACATTCCCATTTTATTGGTCATTCTGTGAACAAGGAAGTCAGAGGATCCAACGCTCTAAACAGATTAGTAACACAAAGAAGAAAGAAAAAAACATTGTGTCTGGTCAAACAAACGGTTCATATATTTTCAAAAACCGTTCCGTCCTTTGTATGTGTATTACTTTGGTACAGGCTAAGAAGGAAACCATTACATTTTCTTTAGAATCATGATAGCGAATATATATATATATGAAAATATGTTTTTAAACTTTTAATTATTTACCATTTACTACGATAACAATTTGCTCTCCGTAAGGTGGCAGACATTAGTGCTACCTGTAAACACATAAAAACAAACTCAACTCAACCTGTAAACACTGGCAGAACTCAGTGTTTCTTTGGCAACCAACTGCACCTTAAACAAAAATAAAAAAGACGTTGACAAGTACAGAACACCAAATCACTGGTGCAGCAGTAGTTTGTTCAGTATTTGCTATACATTGTGATCTTGTCAGATTGTCCTTGTAGCGAAGCGCTTTAGTGATGTGTGGTTCCAAGTGTCTTCTTGCATCAATGTGTGCTTTTTTTTGATACTTGTCCACAACCTGCACAAGTGCTCAGCATTCTTCCTCTGCTCGCCTACACTCTACCTGTCAATCACTTACCTCAAACAAGGTTGTCTTCGTATTCATTTTTTTGCCATCTTAAAGACCTTCACGCTAAACATTCTCGCCATTGATGAATTGCTTGATTCATTCATTGAGTTTTCAATGCTGCTATAATTCTGTAATCCTGCTATGATTTGGTCTTACTTCAGTTCTTTAACTACATACAGCTCTACCAAACAAACACCACGGCTCACACATGAAGTTCTTTGCTGTTGCGTTGAGCAAACACTTCGTAAATACTAGTGCTGTGGAACGTTTAAAAAATGTCAGCTCCAACTACTTCAACATCTTTATAAATATCTGACAATGACAGCAAAAGCTGCTTGAGCTTTCTTCAGTAAAGACCTTTTATATCAAGATGACTGGCTCCATACAAACAAGACAAAGGGAGATTTGCTGTGCTGTTGCAGTCAGAAGCTTAACCCTCATCATGGCTATGAAAGTGAAATTCCTTTTGGGTCTTTGATGATTTATTTATTTTTGTAATAATCAGGAACTTTTAGCTGGTGATTGGTACTCTCTCTTTATTCAGGCAAGTTTGCTTCCCAATTTCAAAACACATACCTTACAGTGGTGACTGTGTAATAGAAATCCATGCTAAAGACTATGTCTAAAAACTATTCATTTAGAAAATATTTTTTTGTTTTATAATTATCCTGAATCTCTAATGTGACACACATCTCTCATTTTATGATTCTCCTCCTACATTTGGATAATTGGATTCAGTGGAGGGCTGGGCGATAAGGCCTTTTTTTAATATCTCGATATTTTTAGGCCATATCGCGATACACGATATATATCTCTATTTTGCCTTAGCCTTGACGTAACACTTGATGCATATAATCACAGCAGTGTGATGATTCTATGTGTCTAAATAAAAACATTCCTGTTCGTATTGCATTAATTGTTATGGTTTGCAAGGGGAGTGTCAGAAAACAGACACTAGGTGGCAGTAGTGTACAGAGATTTATTATATATATATATATATAGTAAATATAATAATAATAATAAACAATAATAATAAACTATATAGAATGGTGTGTGTCAAAAATCCAAGAGTGTGTATGGTGTAAGACTATGTGAAGTATTTAATTGGAGCGTTTTACCATAGGGGTTAGAGACGCGGTGCTGTCAGACAAGGGCAAGGCAGGCAGTATTGTTCAGGGGAGGAAACGGTGTCGATAGGCAGGAGCGAGTCGTCGTAGTCTGGGGGGGAGCGAGGAGTCGGGAAACAAGGGAGGCAGTCCAGATCCAGGGCAACGGAAGGGAAACACTGCGGAAAACACGGTAGAACAAACAAGTATGTCAGAACATGAGGGAAAAGGCGCAGAGAGAGAGTATACGCCTTACGGTATCCGATTAGAGAACTAAGTTCCCGCGCAGATCATTGGGTCCACTGGTCCTTTATTGAGCATGCCCTCATCAGTACCAGGTGAGCAGATTAGAAAATGAGTGCAGGCTTTTCGTTGCATGGACGTGCTTCGCTAAGCGTGAGCGGGGTGGTGTCCGGGTGCGCTGTCAGCGGGTCCTCTGGGTGGAACCGCAGCGGAGGAAGACGCAGACTGCGCGTCTGCCACAACATCAATATATGCTCATTTTAAACTTTCATGCAGAGAAAGAAATCACTACTAAGTCAATTGACCAAAACTGTATTATTAAACATTTATTAGCAAGTAACTTTTCAAATGATGCTACATATTAGCAGTAAAGCTACTTTTGGTAGTAACGCTTGTGCCCGACACTTGACAAATTAAAGTTGTCTATTTGACATATTCCCGCTTGAAGTCGAACCACCGCCAGACGATGGACACCCTGCTGTTTTTCGTGGGAATTAATTCTTCATTTGTTACCAGATTTGCACCTTCTTTCTCTCGTAATACCACTCGCACGTCTTCAATAGCATCCCAGCTAATGTTACCAATGCTGCTACCTCTCTGCTGGGCGAGGGTGCATACGTATGTGACGTATGGCGTGACAGTATGTGACGTTTGTAAGAAGGTGTGCTTGTTCTCTGTGAGAAGGAGAGACAGGAAAGTGTGGGAAGAGCCTGTAGTGTAATGCCCGCAGCTAAAAGCAACTGCGTGAGAACGTATACTCTACTATCACGATATAGTAATTTTGTATATCGCAGAGAAAACCCCGCGATATATCGCGTAGATCGATATATAGCCCAGCCCTAATGCAGTGTCTCTTTAATAAAAGGAATCTCCAGTGTCTTAGACTTAGACAAACTTTATTGATCAACAAGGGAAATGATTGTCCAGACCCCAACTATGTTTTAGGAATCATTTTGTTGTGCCGCCTATTCATTTTCTTAATCAATGACCAAAATTTACAAACCTCGTTTCCATATGAGTTGGGAAATTGTGTTAGATGTAAATATAAACAGAATACAATGGTTTGCAAATCCTTTTCAACCCATATTCAATTGAATGCACTACTGATGTTCAAACTCATAAACTTTATTTTTTTTTGCAAATAATAATTAACTTAGAATTTCATGGCTGCAACACGTGCCAAAGTAGTTGGGAAAGGGCATGTTCACCACTGTGTTACATCACCTTTTCTTTCAACAACACTCAATAAACGTTTGGGAACTGAGAAAACTAATTGTTGAAGCTTTGAAATTGGAATTATTTCCCATTCTTCTTTTATGTAGAGCTTCAGTCGTTCAACAGTCCGGGGTCTCCGCTGTCGTATTTTACGCTTCATAATGCGTCACACATTTCAATGGGAGACATGTCTGGACTGCAGGCGGGCCAGGAAAGTACCCGCACTCTTTTACTACCAAGCCACGCTGTTGTAACACATGGCTTTGCATTGTCCTACTGAAATAAGCAGGAGCGTCCATGATAACATTGCTTGGATGACAACATATGTTGTTTCAAAACCTGTGTGTACCTTTCAGCATTAATGGCGCCTTCACAGATGTGTAAGTTAGCCATGTCTTGGGCACTAAAACACCCCCATACCATCACACATGCTGGCTTTTGAACTTTGCGCCTATAACAATCCGGATGGTTATTTTCCTCTTTGTTCTGGAGGACACCACGTCCTCTTGTTTCCAAATATAATTTGAAATGTAGACTCTTCACACCACGGAACACTTCCACTTTGCATCAGTCCATCTTAGATGAGCTCGGGCCCAGAGTTGTTGATAAATGGGTTTGGCTTTGCATACTAGAGATTTAACTTGCACTTACAGATGTAGCGACCAACTCTAGTTACTGAGAATGGTTTTATGAAGTGTTCCTGAGCCCATCTGGTGATATCCTTTACACACTGATGTAGGTTTTTGATGCAGTAGCGCTTGAGTGATCAAAGGTCCGTAATGTCATCGCTTATGTGCAGTGATTTCTCCAGGTTCTCTGAACTTTTTGATGATTTTACAGACCGTAGATGGTAAAATCCCTAAATTCCTTGCAATAGTTCGTTGAGAAATGTTCTAAAACTCTTCGACAATTTGCTTACAATCCTTGTTTGTGAATTACTTAGCATTTCATGGAAGCTGCTTTTATAGCCAATCATGGCACCCACCTGTTCCCAATTAGCCTGCACACCTGTGGGATGTTCCATATAAGTGTTCGATGAGCATTCCTCAACTTTATCAGTATGTTTTGCCACCTTTCCCAACTTCTTTGTCACGTGTTGCTGGCATCAAATTCTACAAGTAATGTTTATTTGCCCAAAAAATATTTTTTTATCAGTTTGAACATCAAATATGTTGTCTTTGTAGCATATTAATTTGAATATGGGTTGAAAAGGATTTGCGAATCATTGTATTCAGTTTATATTTACATCTAACACAATTTCCCAACTCATATGGAAACGGGGATTCTAAATTTGATTACAGCCAACCAAGGATTTACACGTTCAATAGCAAACAGAAAATCACAAAGCAAAATAGGTCCCGGCGTGTCATCTGTCATTGTATGCTTAGCAGACTGTATACTCGCGTAAAGCCACCTTCTGCTTGATGCCTTTGGCTATTCCTTTTATAATCACTACCATGGCAACAACATGTCCCCTGTTAGTAAGATAATTTCCAGTATTATCCACTTTTTACTCACGGAAATCACTCTTGAATTGTCCTTGATTCAGTGTAACAAATTCAACACATCTCATCCAATTGTTTGGCTTCCGGCCAGACCGTCTGCACTAAAATGTAACCAGCATATCAATTCAACACACACATTTGCAGCCTATTTGTGTTTTACTCCAAGGCAGAAAGAACTACTGTATGTTCACAATTAGAAACGGTGCATCCAATGTAATCTCAATGTTGACGGAGGAAAAAAAGAACAGCCCTGTGGTGGGATTTGTCTTGTCTCTATAAGGTAAATGCATACCTTTTTTTTGTTGATTAATAGTCATTCCATGAATAGCCCTGCCAAAATTGCAAGAGGTATTGTTCTGATTGCAGTTATCGTGTTCCCTCGATGATCGCGAGGCTTAAATTCCTTTCTTCCAATGTTTTTAAAATACTTGTGCCCTAATTTACTAAAGATTTGTGCGTATTAAAGGCCTACTGAAAGCCACTACTACCGACCACGCAGTCTGATAGTTTATATATTAATGATGAAATATTAACATTGCAACACATGCCAATACGGCCGCTTTAGTTTACTAAATTGCAATTTTAAATTTCCCGCGAAGTTTCCTGTTGAAAACGTCGCGGAATGATGACGCTTATGTTGGCGCGTGCTTGTGACGTTATTGGTTGTAGCGGACATTTTATCCCAGCACCACTCACGGCTAAAAGTTGTTTGCTTTAATCGCATAATTACACAGTATTTTGGACATCTGTGTTGCGGAATCTTTTGCAATTTGTTCAATTAATAATGGAGACGTCAAAGAAGAATACTGTTGGTGGAAAGCAACCAAAACACAGCCGGTGTTTCTTTGTTTGTTGTGAAGCTTTAATATGGAACAGAGCGGTCGAGCGAACATGTTTCTCTACCACATGTCAATCGGCAGGTTTCGGTGAGAAAATTGTGGTAATAAGTCGGCTCTTACCGGAGACATGAGCGGATTGCGTCCTCCTGCAGCAGCTGTCAAAAAGACAGCTGCGACTTTCTTGGCTCCTCCATGGCTTCATCATCAGGGACACTGGCGGTCACCACACCCCTCCGATTTTCAAGTATAACTTTATAATCTCACTAAAACACTAGTAACACAATAAGCAGATAAGGGATTTTCCAGAATTATCGTAGTAAATGTGTCTAATAACATCTGAATTGCTCTCACTGCCCCCGCCTTTTTCCCCCTTTTTTTTCTAGTGCTTCACTCTAACTTTCCTCATCCACAAATCTTTCATCCTCGCTCAAATTAATGGGGAATTTGTTGCTTTCTCGGTCCGAATAGCTCTTGCTGCTGGTGGCTATGATTATAAACAATGTTCAGATGTGAGGAGCTCCACAACGCGTGACGTCACGCGCACATTGTCTGCTACTTCCGGTACAGGCAAGGCTTTTTTATTAGCGCCCAAAAGTTGCGAACTTTATCGTCGATGTTCTCTGCTAAATCCTTTCTGCATAATATGGCAATATTGCGAAATGATCAAGTATGACATAGAGAATGGACCTGCTATCCCCGTTTAAATAAGACAATCTCATTTCAGTAGGCCTTTAAAACACCTGCAAAGTTAATTAAGTTTCTGCGTAGAGGATTAAGTAAGCATCTCTTAAGTAAGCAAAATAAATGCAATCCATTTAGTGTGTCCGTCTACGTGCATATGCAAAATAATGAAATGCTAGTCACCAGAAAGCCCACAATACTGGGAGGAGAAAATACACTATATTGCCAAAAGTATTTGGCCACCTGCCTTGACTCCCATTTGAACTTGAAGTGCCATCCCATTCCTAAACCATAGGATTCAATATGATGTCAGAGCACCTTTTGCAGCTATTACAGCGTCAACTCTTCTGGCAAGGCTGTCCACAAGGTTGCGGAGTGTGTTTATAGGAATTTTCCACCATTCTCCCAAAAGCGCACTGGTAAAGTCACACACTGATGGCCTGGCTCTGTTTTCGTTCTAAGTCATCCCAAAGGTTCACGTTCATGTTCAAAATACACTAAAGAAAGAAAGAAAGGTGTTCTATTGGGTTGAGGTCAGGACTCTGTGCAGGCCAGTCAAGTTCATCCACACCAGACTCTGTCGTCCATGTCTTTATGGATCTTGCTTTGTGCAAGGTTAGCATAAAATTGTCCATTATGTTTTGGTATCGTGGAGCATTCAGAGTTCTTTTCACTGAAACTAAGGGGCCAAGCCCAACTCCTGGAAAAACAACCCCACACCATAATTCCTCCTCCACCAAATTTCACATTCAGCACAATGCAGTCCGAAGTGTACCGTTCTCCGGGAAACCTCCAAACCCACTCTCGTCCACCAGATTGCCAGATAGAAACGTGTGATTCATCACTCCATAGAAGGCGTCTCCACTGCTCTAGAGTCCATAGGCGACTTGCTTTACACCACTGCATCCAACGCTTTGTATTGGACTTGGTGATATATGGCTTGGATGCAGCTGCTCGGCCAATTAACTTTGGAATATTTAGGAGCGAGGACATTTCACGACTGGATTTGTTGCACGGGTGGCGTCCTATGACAGTTCCACGCTGGAAATCAGTGAGCTCCTGAGAGCAGCCCATTCTTTCACAAATGTTTGTAGAAACAGTTTCCATGCCTATGTGCTTGATTTTATACATTTGTGGTTGGGCCAAGTGATCATTTGGATGGGTGGCCTAATACTTTTGGCAATATAGTGTATATTAACATATCTCCTATAAGAAAAGAATGTCCGGGAATATGCATTTTCATACGTCTGGAACACTCGCAACCCTAAAGGGAATAAGCGGTAGAAAATGGATGGAACATTGCAGCACATCTTCGTGCCAGCATCTCCCATAGTGCACTTACAGCACGCTAAAAAAGTTGGTTCCTCTTTAGGCAGGACTGCTTCTAAAATGCCCAGAAAAATGGCACCTGTGTGCTACATGTTTCCAAACATTGCCAATGTGTAATAATTAAAGTCCATGAGAAGCAGCTGAGGCCCCTTAACCACTTTTACACCTACTTACTTTTAACATGAACATTAAACATGTCACTGGTGTAGTTTAGTTTTACAATCCCCGTTTCCATATGAGTTGGGGAAATTGTGTTAGATGTAAATATAAACAGAATACAATGATTTGCAAATCCTTTTCAACCCATATTCAGTTGAATATGCTACAAAGACAACATATTTGATGTTCAAACTGAACCTTTTTTTTTGTTCTGCACACAATCATTTACTTTAGAATTTGATGCCAGCAACACGTGACAAAGAAGTTGGGAGAGGTGGCAATAAATACTGATAAAGTTGAGGAATGCTCATCAAACACTTATTTGGAACGTCCCACAGGTGTGCAGGCTAATTGGGAACAGGTGGGTGCCATGATTGGCTATAAAAACAGCTTCCCAAAAAATGCTCAGTCTTTCACAAGAAAGGATGGGGCGAGGTACACCCCTTTGTCCACAACTGCGTGAGCAAATAGTCAAACAGTTTAAGAACAACGTTTCTCAAAGTGCAATTGCAAGACATTTAGGGATTTCAAATTCTACGGTCCGTAATATCATCAAAAGGTTCAGAGAATCTGGAGAAATCACTCCACGTAAGCGGCATGGCCGGAAACCAACATTGAATGACCGTGACCTTCGATCCCTCAGACGGCACTGTATCAAAAACCGACATCAATCTCTAAAGGATATCACCACATGGGCTTAGGAACACTTCAGAAAACCACTGTCACTAAATACTGTTCATCGCTACATCTGTAAGTGCAAGTTAAAGCTCTACTATGCAAAGCGAAAGCCATTTATCAACAACATCCAGAAACGCCGACGGCTTATCTGGGCCCGAGATCATTTAAGATGGACTGATGCAAAGTGGAAAAGTGTTCTGTGGTCTGACGAGTCCACATTTCAAATTGTTTTTGGAAATATTCGGATCCGGACCAAAGGGGAAGCGAACCTTCCAGACTGTTATCGACGCAAAGTTGAAAAGCCAGCATGTCACCGATGTCCCACTGGGTGTGAGTTTTCCTTGCCCTTATGTGGGCCTACCGAGGATGTCGTGGTGGTTTGTGCAGCCCTTTGAGACACTAGTGATTTAGGGCTATATAAGTAAACATTGATTGATGATTGATTGATTGATGTGTGATGGTATGGGGGTGCATTAGTGCCCAAGGCATGGGTAACTTACACATCTGTGAAGGCACCATTAATGCTGAAAGGTACATACAGGTTTTGGAACAACATATAGTGCCATCTAAGCGCCGTCTTTTTCATGGACGCCTCTGCTTATTTCAGCAAGACAATGCCAAGCCAAATTCAGCACGTGTTACAACAGCGTGGGTTCGTAAAAAAAAAGAGTTTGGATACTTTGCTGGCCCGCCTGCAGTCCAGACCTGTCTCCCATCGAAAATTTGTGGCGTATTATAAAGCGTAAAATACGACAGCTGAGACACCGGAATGTTGAAGGACTGAAGCTCTACATAAAACAAGAATGGGAAAGAATTCCACTTTCGAAGCTTCAACAATTAGTTTCCTCAGTTCCTAAACGTTTAATGAGTGTTGTTAAAAGCAATGGTGATGTAACACAGTGGTGAACATGCCCTTTCCCAACTACTTTGGCACGTGTAGCAACCATAAAATTCTAAGTTATTTATTTGCAAAAAAAATAAATAAAGCTTATGAGTTTGAACATCAAATATCTTGTCTTTGTAGTGCATTCAATTGAATATGGGTTGAAAAGGATTTGCAAATCATTGTATTCTGTTTATATTTACATCTAACACAATTTCTCAACTCATGTGGAAACAGGGTTTGTACACAAAAAATACACAAAAAATAGCCAAAATGTATGTGTACGTGTGGGCTATGTATCAATGAATTAGCTGATAAACTTTGGTAAGGATCTGGATAAAGATGTCAGGCAGCAATTTGTTAATTTTCATTATGTTCATTTGTTGATAAATATGTCTGTTAATTTTGTCTTTGTTTTTCCCAACATGCATTTGTTTTGATTATCCTTTAGAGGGCTCCTGATAACATTGTCAAAAGTAAAAATACTGCACGCACACAATTGTTTGATGAGAAACTAATTTGTTTACCCATGAAAAAAAACTACCTCACAAATATAGTACCATATAGTAAATATGGGATAATATCCACAAAACTCTCTTGTTCTATGATTCACTGGAAATGTCGAACACATCTTGGTTTTGTTGAATGAGGTCTGTGGTCCGTGGAAAACAATTTGCAGCTCTGCTCCCTACAGACTTTAGTGCTGATGTCTTTTTGTACTCTTGACTGGTAATTATAACTGCCGCACAGTCTTAGAGTTGTACTTTTAGCAAATAACCATATTTAAGTAGCGTCTATTTGATTTGCTGAATGTTAGTGGACCATGGAGTCTTGTATTTGAGCATGAAATGCATGAATAAGCTCTGTTGGTCTTTCGCTGTATTTTTGTTCAGTTTCTTGTGCCTGTCCAGAAGCAGGATCTTTCAGTTTGCCAGGAGTCAACCTTCATATGCATTTGTTGAACAAGTACAGCAAAGTTCGTAATGAATGAATAGTTTCAAAGCGGTGCTCAGCTGGCAGAGAAGGTTAAACAACTAGATGCACTTTTTGTATGTACTTCCGAACATAATAGGGATCGAATTGTTTATCCTCCGGTCTAATATCAGGACCTGGACAGTCACTTCTGCACATTTTATTTTTTTACGCAGTGGTACATACACACCAAAAGGTCTTGCATTTTTTTAATTGAAAACACCTGGCTTACACCTCAAAAGAGGCACACCACTTAATGATTGAAGTATGCATGTAAGTCCAGCTCTGACTAAACCAGACCTGGGCAAATTTTAATCTGGCCCACCGGACATTCCCAAATAATTATTTTAGATGTTTAGGATGGAAAGTATAGCTCCCATTAGGATGTGCAGTAATGTTTTCTAATGACCGGAAGTCTTGTAATCTGCATCATATACTAGTTACTATGGTCATGTAATGAGTTACTATGGTCATGTAATTAGTTACTATGGTCATCTAATTAGTTACTATGGTCATTTAATTAGTTACTATGGTCATCTAATTAGTTACTATGGTCATCCAATTAGTTACTATGGTCATCCAATTAGTTACTATGGTCTGCATCATATACTAGTTACTATGGTCATCTAATTAGTTACTATGGTCATCTAATTAGTTACTATGGTCATCCAATTAGTTACTATGGTCTGCATCATATACTCGTTACTGTGGTCATCCAATTAGTTGCTCTGGTCATCCAATTAGTTGCTATGGTCTGCATCATATACTAGTTACTATGGTCATCTAATTAGTTACTATGGTCATCCAATTAGTTGCTATGGTCTGCATCATATACTAGTTACTATGGTCATCTAATTAGTTACTATGGTCTGCATCATATACTCGTTACTGTGGTCATCCAATTAGTTGCTCTGGTCATCCAATTAGTTGCTATGGTCTGCATCATATACTCGTTACTGTGGTCATCCAATTAGTTGCTATGGTCATCCAATTAGTTGCTATGGTCATCTAATTAGTTACTATGGTCATCCAATTAGTTACTATGGTCTGCATCATATACTAGCTACTATGGTCATTTAATTAGTTACTATGGTCATCAAATTAGTTACTATGGTCTGCGTGGGTTCCCTCCGGGTACTCCGGCTTCCTCCCACTTCCAAAGACATGCACCTGGGGATAGGTTGATTGGCAACACTAAATGGGCCCTAGTGTGTGAATGTTGTCTGTCTATCTGTGTTGGCCCTGCGATGAGGTGGCGACTTGTCCAGGGTGTACCCCGCCTTCCGCCCGATTGTAGCTGAGATAGGCGCCAGCGCCCCCCGCGACCCCGAAAGGGAATAAGCGGTAGAAAATGGATGGATGGATGGTCTGCATCATATACTCGTTACTGTTGTCATCTAATTAGTTGCTATGGTCTGCATCATATACTCGTTACTGTGGTCATCCAATTAGTTGCTATGGTCATCCAATTAGTTGCTATGGTCATCCAATTAGTTGCTATGGTCATCTAATTAGTTACTATGGTCATCCAATTAGTTACTATGGTCTGCATCATATACTAGTTACTATGGTCATCTAATTAGTTACTATGTTCTGCATCATATACTCGTTACTGTGGTCATCCAATTAGTTGCTATGGTCATCCAATTAGTTGCTATGGTCTGCATCATATACTCGTTACTGTGGTCATCCAATTAGTTGCTATGGTCATCCAATTAGTTGCTATGGTCATCTAATTAGTTACTATGGTCATCTAATTAGTTACTATGGTCATCCAATTAGTTACTATGGTCTGCATCATATACTAGTTACTATGGTCATCTAATTAGTTACTATGTTCTGCATCATATACTCGTTACTGTGGTCATCCAATTAGTTACTATGGTCATCTAATTAGTTACTATGGTCATCAAATTAGTTACTATGGTCTGCATTATATACTCGTTACTGTGGTCATCCAATTAGTTACTATGGTCATCTAATTAGTTACTATGGTCATCTAATTAGTTACTATGGTCATCCAATTAGTTACTATGGTCTGCATCATATACTAGTTACTATGGTCATCTAATTAGTTACTATGGTCATCCAATTAGTTACTATGGTCTGCATTATATACTCGTTACTGTGGTCATCCAATTAGTTGCTATGGTCATCTAATTACTTACTATGGTCACTAGAAGATATCTCAGATTGTAAGTGTTTTTTTTCACAGTTTTTTTGCATTTTGGTTGCGTTCCGGTTGATTGTAAAATATGTTGTCAATATTCAGTGTTTTATCATTCACAGTTAATGTAAATCCCACATTCTTTATTTTCATGTACATTCTGGATATCTCATTCTGTAAAAAAATGTTTAAAATATATTTCGTGTTTTAAGGCGGTCTGTCATAAATTTTTTAGCTTTCAATCATTATTGTGAGGTTTTGTATTATCTATTCATCCATTTTCTACCGCTTATTCCCTTTTGGGGTGGCGGGGGGCGCTGGCGCCTATCTCAGCTACAATTGGGCGGAAGGCGGGGTACCCCCTGGACAAGTTGCTACCTCATCACAGGGCCAACACAGACAGACAACATTCACACTCACATTCACACACTAGGGCCCATTTAGTGTTGCCAATCAACCTATCCCCAGGTGCATGTCTTTGGAAGTGGGAGGAAGCCGGAGTACCCGGAGGGAACCCACGCAGTCACGGGGAGAACATGCAAACTCCACACAGAAAGATCCCGAGCCTGGGATTGAACCCAGCACTGCAGGACTTTCGTATTGTGAGGCAGACGCACTAACCCCTCTTCCACCGTGAAACCCGGTTTTGTATTAATGTTCCTAAAAATAGATATAAAGGCCCCCAAACACTTTTTTTTAATCTAAATCTGGACCCCCCGAGTAAAATAATTGCTTACACCTGGACTAAACGGTAGGCGCAAAGCTATTTAGATTGTCTTGTGAACCCTGTTTCCACTGACACCTAATCTCTTCACCAGGGTTCTACTCACCTTTGAGGCGTTTACCTTCTTAGAAGAAGTTACTATGAGATACTACTGTACAGCTTTCAACTCGTTCTGCGAGAAACGTCCGTAAATTGACCCTAAACATAGACCCTGTTACATTCAGGTGCTCATTTAGGTCTTGAATTACTACTCAAGAACTACTACCATTCAGTCACACTGATTCAGACATTAAAGTGTAGGTTAAAAATTAATTTAGAAATCCTCCTTGTCTTAGGCATAGAGATGCAGGGATAGGCAATTATATCATCCGCAACCGCATCACCAAAGTCGTCATCCACCCGCCGTCCACCCCAACCAACATTTTATCAGAACCGCAACCGCCCGCCACCCGCCCGTTGAAATACATCAGATGTCGGCCACCTTTACCAGTCAAAGAGCTATTTGGACCCGTTTCGCAGAGTAAAGAAGACAATGGGAGCCGCTAACGTTCTCGCGAATATCCAATGGTGTTCACCCTGATGACAAGAATAAGGGCGTGCTGTGAAGCCATTGCCTTTGACACCTTCAACAACATGTACAAATCGATTGTTAGTCCAGCAACATGTTGTATGCAGCTTCCACAATCACACATACAAGATCGAAAGGCATACTGGGTGATACAAAGTACACTGATGGTTGTGATATAAACCATTTTAACACTCTTACTAATATGTGCCACGCTGTGAAGCCACACCAAACAAGAATGACAAACACATTTCGGGAGAACATCCTCACAGTAACACAACATAAACACAACACAGCAAATACCCAGAATCCTTTGTATCCGTGGCACTTCCTGAATATATTTTACACCCCCGTGCCCCCAAACCCGCCCACCTTACCGACGCATGGGGTGGGGGGGTGGGGTGTGGCGGGGTTTGCTGCTAGTGGGGTGTATAATATAGTCAGGAATTGTCATGGATGCAAAGGATTCTGGGTATTTGTTGTGTTGTGTTTATGTTGTGTTACTGGGAGGATGTTCTCCCGAAATGTGTTTGTCATTCTTGTTTGGTGTGGCTTCACAGAGTGGCGCATATTACTAAGAGTGTTAAAATTGTTTATATCACAACCATTAGTGTACTCTGTGTCACCCAGTATGCCTTGCAGTCGTGTGCGTGTCTGCGGAAGCCACACACATGTTGCCGGACTAACAAGCAGTTTGTACATGTTGAAGGCGACAAAGCCAATGGCTTCATAGCACGCACTAATGTTTATTAACTGGGTGACTGCCGGCAGTCATTCAAGAGAATAAAAGTGTCTCCTATTGACTTCTTCGCTTTGTGACACGGGTCCTGAATGGCTCTTTGAATGGTAAAAGATACCGATCCCTGAACCATGTATATCAAATATTTCTGAATGGTTCTACTGCCTCCCGCCCGAATCTAATTAAAATCTATTTTTTCGTCATGTCACCCGCCCGACCCGCGGATGAGACCGCAAACCGCGCATCTTTACTTAGGCACAAAACTCCATGAGTGTATGTCATGATGTTTTTTATTGTAATCGCAGGTGGCTTGGTTATTTATACTCATCCAGTGACTTGTATGCTCAAAACCTGCATAAGTTTGTCTTCTCCACCACAAACGTGTATATATTAGACCACCTAAGTCTTCCGTCGTCTCAGTGATACCACCCAGATCTTGAAGTCGATTACCATTTGCCAAAGTCAATCTATCAGGGTAATTTTCGCTACCCTCTGTTGCTAATAATTCTCTTACACATTTTGAAAAAATACTGTAACTCCACTATACTTCCGGGACATACATGCTAAATGTTTGTAAACAGTGAAAAGGTACTGTATGTCTCCTGGATTGTTTGTTTTCGTGCGGATATAAAGTTAAAGTACCACTGATAGTCACACACACTAGGTGTGGTGAAAATACCCTCTGCATTTGACCTATGACATTGTTTCACCACCTGGGAGGTGAGGGGAGCAGTGAGCAGCAGCGCTGGCCCCGCTCGGAATTCCTTTTGGTGATTTAACCCCCAATTCCAACCCTTGATGCTGAGTGCCAAGCAGGAGCACCGTCTAATCCAGGGGTCGGGAACCTTTTTGGCTGAGAGAGCCATGAAATCCAAATATACAAGTATTTCCGTAAGAGCCATATAACATTTTTCAACACTGAATACAACTCAATTTGTGCATTTTTAAGTATGACCAACATTTGTAGACTATAATAAGTCGCTTATTCTTTTTAACAACATTGTTATTATAAAAGTTAACCAATAATACATATAATACTTCTTACCATTAATGCGACATATTGAACAGGTGCGATAGAAAACAAATGGTTGGATTAAAATGCATGAGAATGTTTTATATTTTGAACGTTATTTTTGAAACTGTGATTACCAGCGGAATTATTCATTACTTATCGTGTTAAGCAATGTCAGCTAAAATTTATCTGAGAGCCAGATGCAGTCATCTGGCTCTAGAGCCATAGGTTCCCTACCCCTGATTTAAGCATTAGACACCTTTTTACCTGCACCCTGCCTCCCGCTGTTTCCCACATCTACAAAGCAATTAGCTTCCGACTGCCACCTACTGATACGGAAGAGTATTACACGGTTACTTGGCACAGCTCGGTTGGTGGAGTGGCCGTGCTAGCAACCTGAGGGTTCCAGATTCGATTCCCGCTTCCGCCATCCTCGTCACTGCCGTTGTGTCCATGGGCAAGACACTTTACACACCTGCCCCCCAGTGCCACCCACACTGGTTTAAATGGAACTTAGATATTGGGTTTCACTATGTAAAGCGCTTTGAGTCACTAGTGAAAAGCGCTATATAAATACAATTATCTGAGAGCCACATGTAGTCATCAAAAGAGCCACATCTGGCTCTAGAGCCATAGGTTCCCCACCTCTGGTCTAATTTCTAGTGAGAATCCACTGGATTACAAACAGCAAGTGTCGGCAGCTCTGTTAACTAGATTCATCATCACCACACCCTTACCAATTATTCAGAAATAATAACCTTTAGGATACACGGCTAGGAGCGACCAAATAAACAAATGAGCTAACCTTAGCTTCATCACATTTCTATGGCTTTCTTGTCACACGTGACTCACCAACTTTGTATTCAAGTCGATGTGTTGTCTTTTAATGTTATTCAAGGTTAATTAGAAGTTGGTGTTGTGTGCACTGTTGCTTCGTTGGCCATCTGCTGAAGTGAGAGACTTGTTGAAGTCGGGTGTTGAATTTATTGGAAAATGATTGAGATGCTGTGCGCTTTTCACTTTTAAATTGCAAGTCTGTGTCAAGAACTACCAGTTAAACGTAGGGAAAAGGTCTCCTTCTCTTCCATTGTTTTGGTCTAACTGACATAGAATATTGAAAATAAGATTAATTGTCAATAGGGTTAGTGTTTAAAGTAAGGCTGTCAAATTTAACGATTTAAGTCATGTATTATCACATTAATCATGCAAATAAGCAGATTAATCAAACAATTGATTTTGACCTTACATGCTCCTTTACCTTAATTGCATATTTTGTTATTTATTACTTTGGTACTCCTGTCTTGCTCTGTATATTGTACAGTATTTGTATTTTGTACTTCTATAGTGTTTTGTATATTTTACAGAATTGCTTATTATTTTTATTGGATAGTAGTCTGTTTATTTTAATTGTTAGTTTTTCCTTTATTACCTCTTATGTCATTTATTTCACCCCTTGTTTGTTCCCACTACCGCACCTTAAGTTGGAGTCTTTAATCTCGTTATATGCAAATATAATGACAATAAAGTTCATTCTATTCTATTCTATTCTATTCTATTCTATTCTATTCTAGTTACCTGCAAGGTGGCGCAGGTTGCTATACGATCAGTAATCAGGTCTGTGCGTACATCAGTGCAAAGACAAGGAATACATCTTTGTGCTCGCTGGCACATTTCACTTCAAAATGCACCCTGACTGGACTTTAGATAAAACCGTGACCAGGTTTTGAACAAATAAATGACGTGCATTCAAGTAAAGTATTTAAATTTTTTACTGTGTAATAGGACTGGGCGATGTAGCGAGTTTGTAATCAATCAAACAATCAATGTTTATTTATATAGCCCCAAATCACAAATGTCTCAAAGGACTGTACAAATCATTACGACTACAACATCCTCGGAAGAACCCACAAAAGGGCAAGGAAAACTCACACCCAGTGGGCAGGGAGAATTCACATCCAGTGGGACGCCAGTGACAATGCTGACTATGAGAAACCTTGGAGAGGACCTCAGATGTGGGCAACCCCCCCCCCCCCTCTAGGGGACCGAAAGCAGACCGATAGCAATGGATGTCGAGCGGGTCTAACATGATACTGTGAAAGTTCAACCCATAGTGGCTCCAACACAGCCGCGAGAGTTCAGTTCAAGCGGATCCAAGACAGCAGCGAGAGTCCCGTCCACAGGAAACCATCTCAAGCGGAGGCGGATCAGCAGCGTAGAGATGTCCCCAACCGATACACAGGCGAGCGGTCCATCCTGGGTCTCGACTCTGGACAGCCAGTACTTCATCCATGGTCATCGGACCGGACCCCCTCCACAAGGGAGGGGGGGGCATAGGAGGAGAAAGAAAAGAAGCGGCAGATCAACTGGTCTAAAAAGGGAGTCTATTTAAAGGCTAGAGTATACAGATGAGTTTTAAGGTGAGACTTAAATGCTTCTACTGAGGTAGCATCTCGAACTGTTACCGGGAGGGCATTCCAGAGTACTGGAGCCCGAAATGAAAACGCTCTATAGACCGCAGACTTTTTTTGGACTCTAGGAATCACTAATAAGCCGGAGTCTTTTGAAGGCAGATTTCTTGCCGGGACATATGGTACAATACAATCGGCAAGATAGGATGGAGCTAGACCGTGTAGTATTTTATACGTAAGTAGTAAAACCTTAAAGTCACATCTTAAGTGCACAGGAAACCAGTGCAGGTGAGCCAGTACAGTAAGACATATCAATATATTTTTAAACAAGATATGAATTAAGAAAATAACGTAATATCGATATAATTTATTTCAGGTTAAGTTTACCAAACGCCGCTTATTTGTTCTCCCCCGCTACCTGTCCATGAGCTACTAAACCCCTCCCCTTCCTCCTTCCAAGATGTGCTTGCACGTATAAAAACATCCATGATTGGTTGGTTTACTACAAACCCTGTTTCCATATGAGTTGGGAAATTGTGTTAGATGTAAATATAAACAGAATACAATGATTTGCAAATCCTTTTCAAGCCATATTCAGTTGAATATGCTACAAAGACAACATATTTCATGTTCAAACTCATAAAATGTATTTATTTTTTCCAATAATAATTAACTTACAATTTCATGGCTGCAACACGTGCCAAAGTAGTTGGGAAAGGGCATGTTCACCACTGTGTTACATCACCTTTTCTTTTAACAACACTCATTAAACGTTTAGGAACTGAGGAAACTAATTGTTGAAGCTTTGAAAGTGGAATTCTTTCCCATTCTTGTTTTATGTAGAGCTTCAGTACTTCAACAGTCCGGGGTCTCCGCTGTCGTATTTTACGCTTCATAATGCGCCACACGTTTTCCATGGGAGACCAGTCTGGACTGCAGGCGGGCCAGGAAAGTACCCACACTCTTTTACTACGAAGCCACACTGTTGTAACACATGCTGAATGTGGCTTGGCATTGTCTTGCTGAAATAAGCAGGGGCGTCCATGAAAAAGACGGCGCTTAGATGGCAGCATATGTTGTTCCAAAGCCTGTATGTACCTTTCAGCATTAATGGTGCCTTCACAGATGTGTAAGTTACCCATGCCTTGGGCACTAATGCACCCCCATACCATCACAGATGCTGGCTTTTGAACTTTGCGTCGATAACAGTCTGGATGGTTCGCTTCACCTTTGGTCCGGATTACACAATGTCAAATATTTCCAAAAACAATTTGAAATGTGGACTGGTCAGACCACAGAACATTTTTCCCCTTTGCGTCAGTCCATCTTAAATGATCTCCGGCCCAGAGAAGCCGGCGGCGTTTCTGGATGTTGTTGATAAATGGCTTTCGCTTTGCATAGTAGAGCTTTAACTTGCACTTACAGATGTAGCGATGAACAGTATTTAGTGACAGTGGTTTTCTGAAGTGTTCCTAAACCCATGTGGTGATATCCTTTAGAGATTGATGTCGGTTTTTGATACAGTGCCGTCTGAGGGATCGAAGGTCACAGTCATTCAATGTTGGTTTCCGGCCATGCCGCTTACGTGGAGTGATTTCTCCAG
Source organism: Nerophis ophidion (assembly GCF_033978795.1). Classification (NCBI taxonomy): domain Eukaryota; kingdom Metazoa; phylum Chordata; class Actinopteri; order Syngnathiformes; family Syngnathidae; genus Nerophis; species Nerophis ophidion. The sequence goes on from NC_084626.1 coordinate 22,980,710, forward strand.
ATTCTCTGAACCTTTCAATGATATTATGGAGCGTAGATGATGAAATCCCTAAATTCCTTGCAATAGCTCGTTGAGAAATGTTGTTCTAAAACTGTTTGACAATTTGCTTACAAAGTGGTGACCCTCGCCCCATCTTTCTTTGTGAATTACTGAGCATTTTTTGGGACGCTGTTTTTATACCCAATCATGGCACCCACCTGTTCCCAAATAGCTTGCACACTAGAGGGTTGTTCCAAATAAATGTTTGATGAGCATTCTTCAACTTTATCGGTATTTATTGCCACTTTTCCCAACTTCTTTGTCACGTGTTGTTGGCATCAAATTCTAAAGTTAATGTTTATCAGTTTGAACATCAAATATGTTGTCTTTGTAGCATATTCAACTGAATATGGGTTGAAAAGGATTTGCAAATCATTGTATTCTGTTTATATTTCCATCTAACACAATTTCCCGACTCATATGGAAACGGGTTTTGTATAATTCACTCAATCAAGTGCCTTTTATTGTCTTAGTTTGGATGTTTACTATTCTTACATCGAAGTATGCATTCAATGGGAGCCCCGAGTTTGTTCTCCTGCATAACCCTCACAGCAGGGCGGTATGTACAGTGCTTATTTAATATAACAGCTGACTTAGAGCATGTGCGTCACTTGTTCTTTGGCATTTTCATTTTGAGGAAGCTTTCTTTTTTTGTTGAAAAGTCACTGAATGTACTTTCCAGTTTTTTTGAAGTGGTTTTCGGTCATTTTGTCTGTTAGTGTGCAGGCTTGTTGACGCATGAAAGAAAAAACACAAATGAGAGATTGACGGACGTGCTTATTTCTTCAAACACAGTAGTCTGCAGAATACTAATGGAAATAAACTAACAAAGTTGTTATTCCTTTGATGGATTCTGGTACCAAATCATCCATGGCCGTAATACTGGCATAAGACCAATGAGGATCAGTAAGAAAGACAGAACTCAACTTCTGTACTACTCTGCCTCTCACCAGGGATTGCCCAAGATTGCCAAAATAGCTGTGGTGGTGGGGGCGTGGTTATGGGAGTGATTAGGAGCATGGTGGGGCGTGGTACACAAAGTCACTGTATTATTTGCTATGATTCAATTATTTTCTTTAAAAAAGATCAACAAATGTACAGGCGTGGTCAAATGTTTACATTGTCATTTACAGTCGAATCACCCCGAAATCCACACACCGGTAAGCATTTTCCACAACATACAACTCACTCGACGTTATCCCGTTTATTACACGGCTTGCTCGTGAAATACTACATTTGAGACATGATTTTCATCAAAATACGACTTGTATCGGTGATTTTTCCGCTGTTTTGCTCTGACTTTCAGAAATTGAAGGGAAAGTTTACATATTACCCTTTAGTCGACTAAATCCACTGTAGTTTTCGTCGACTATAATCTTATATTTCGTCAACTAAAACTAGACCAAAAGTAAAACAATTTAAATAACTAAATTATGACTAAAACTAAATTAAATTTTAGTCAAAAGACTATGACTATATATATATATATATATATATATATATATATATGTATGTATATATGTATATATATATATATATATATATATATATATATATATATATATATATATATATATATATATATATATATATATATATATATTTGGGACGGCGTGGCGCAGTGGGAGAGTGGCCGTGCGCAACCCGAGCGTCCCTGGGTCAATTCCCACCTAGTACCAACCTCGTCACATCCGTTGTGTCCTGAGCAAGACACTTCACCCTTGCTCCTGATGAGTGCTGGTTGGCGCCTTGCATGGCAGCTCCCTCCATCAGTGTGTGAATGTGTGTGTGAATGGGTAAATGTGGAAGTAGTGTCAAAGCGCTTTGAGTACCTTGAAGGTAGAAAAGCGCTATACAAGTACAACCCATTCATTCATTCATCATATATATATATATATATATATATATATATATATGTATGTATGTATGTATGTATGTATGTATGTATGTATATATGTATATATGTATATATGTATATGTATATATGTATATATATATATATATATATATATATATATATATATATATATATATATATATATATATATATATATATATATATATATATATATATATATATATCAGCACCTCCGAGTCCATGGTTCTCGCCCGGAAAAGGGTGGAATGCCATCTCCGGGTTGGGGAGGAGACCCTGCCCCAAGTGGAGGACTTCAAGTACCTAGGAGTCTTGTTCACGAGTGAGGGAAGAGTGGATGGTGAGATCGACAGGCGGATCGGTGCGGCGTCTTCAGTAATGCGGACGTTGTACCGATCTGTTGTGGTGAAGAAGGAGCTGAGCCGGAAGGCAAAGCTCTCAATTTACCGGTCGATCTACGTTCCCATCCTCACCTATGGTCATGAGCTTTGGGTCATGACCGAAAGGATAAGATCACGGGTACAAGCGGCCCAAATGAGTTTGGGTCTCTCCCTTAGAGATAGGGTGAGAAGCTCTGCCATCCGGGAGGAACTCAAAGTAAAGCCGCTGCTCCTCCACATGGAGAGGAGCCAGATGAGGTGGTTCGGGCATCTGGTCAGGATGCCACCTGAACGCCTCCCTAGGGAGGTGTTTAGGGCACGTCCAACCGGTAGGAGGCCACGGGGAAGACCCAGGACACGTTGGGAAGACTATGTCTTCGGCTGGCCTGGGAACGCCTCGGGATCCCCCGGGAAGAGCTAGACGAAGTGGCTGGGGAGAGGGAAGTCTGGGTTTCCCTGCTTAGGCTGTTGCCCCCGCGACCCGACCTCGGATAAGCGGAAGAAGATGAACTATGACTAAAACTAAATCAAATTTTGCTGTCAAAATTAACACTGCTCTGTGAGAAGGAGAGACAAGAAAGAGTTGGAAACGTATGCAGTGTAATGCCCACAGCTAAAAACAACTGTGTGAGCATGATACTCAAATATCACGATATAGTGATTTTCTATATCGCACAGAGACAAACCCGCGATATATCGAGTATAATCGCCCAGCCCTACTCTGACACGGAGGAAACTTTTTTTTAAAATAAACACAACGTGCTTATGCTTTCTTGGGGTAACTCCTTTTTAGATGACCTTGTACCAGTCAATCTGTACCGTCATGAAACTCTCTACCTAATCCTATGAAAACTTCTAAAAAATTCTTCAGTCAATCGATGTATTATAATTAGTCAGAAAATGTTGGAAATTAACCTAACACTACAAGCTGTGTTCACTTACCAGAGACAAAATGTTCACAGCACAGTCTGGAATGTTCTGTACGAGTCCAGCGATCCCTCCGTATCATGCTCCGTATGTCAGAAAACCACTTGATATGTATGGCAGTCAACGTTATCAACTATATCGATATACCGCCTCTGTAAAGGTGCAACGCTGCGACTGCAATTAAAATACGTAGCTGCCGCAAGGAGACACCATTTACTCAATACAGCCAGAGTTTTGATTGATTGATTGATTGAAACTTTTATTTGTGGATTGCACAGTTTAGTACATATTCCGTACAATTGACCACTAAATGGTAACACCCGAATACGTTTTTCAACTTGTTTAAGTCGGGGTCCACGTTAATCAATTGATGGTACAAATATATACTATCAACATAATACAGTCATCACACAAGTTAATCATCATAGTATATACATTGAAATATACGACATTATTTACAATCCGGGGGGTGGGATGAGGAGCTTTGGTTGATATCAGAACTTCAGTCATCAACAATTACATCATCAGAGAAATGGACATTGAAAGAGTGTAGGTGTGACTTAGTAGGATATGTACAGCCAGCAGAGAACATAGTCAGTTCACATAGCATAAGAACAAGTATATACATTTTATTATTTACAATCCGGGAAGATGGGATGTGAAGGAGGTACGGTATTAGTAAAGGGTTGAAGTTGCCTGGAGATGTTGTTTTTAGAACGGTTTTGAAGGAGGATGCTGGCGGTAGTGTTTTTTATGTTAGTGCCTGTAGTTTTGATTTGATCTTCATTTTCCCACCGTCCCTTCCTGAAAGCATATTGGCATAGAATGAAGTGTTATGGGTCTGAGGAAGCACAGAGACGAAAGTGTGTGCATGGGCAGTAAACCTGTTGGAATTGGGCCAGTTTTAATCATAAGATTGGCAATAAAAGGTAAAAATAGCGTCTGACTTTGTGTTACTTCCTTCAGAGGCTACAATACATGCTTTGCTTTGTTTTCACGTAAAAAAAACAGAATTTCAAGGTGCGGCTGCTATGATTTTGCTGTCGCGGCGCACCACATTCTGTTTTATTGAGGCATTATTAACAATTTTCTTTGGCTTGTCAGTGTGAGTGCATGTGCCTCATCCTCGTTAATTATAATGGCTTCAGTGCAGCGTGCCAACTAATCAAGCTTTGTGTGGGTCAAAGCCTACTTTATAGACTAGTCATGTAGGCTATTCAGTCTTGGACAAAGGTCAGGCAAATAACATTGTTAAAAAGGGGAAACCATTCCCTCGGGTTGTTGTATTTGTCCCAGCCAGTTACACTATTTCACTAGGAGAATACTGAAGAGGTCAATATTGAGTGTTTATGCTCACAGAATGAGATTTAAAATGGCTTCTAGCACTCAGTTCCCTGCCCAGATGCGGCTGACGCAGGACAGATAACCATTTTACGTACAAAGCACTGAGTCAGCACATTCAGCATCTCTTATTTCAAGAGGCCAGTTAAAGGGAGGAGGAGTAAATTGACCGGGCTTTCTGTTTTTTGGTATGTTTTGTCATCTCACCATGCCGCACGCCATTCAATATGTGCAGGTGACACAGCTGCTGTCTTACATGCCGCGTTTGTGTGAAAGGGACTTTCTGGATAAACACTTCAGTTGAGTACTACAGTGTCAAGGCCAGGGGTGGCCACGTTTTTTCACAAGGGCCACAAACCGTGGCATCTCAACTAAGTGCCTCAACTTAAAGGAGAACTGCACTTTTTTATTTTTATTTTACCAATCTCAATCATATTTTTTAATTCATTCTAACTCGTAAATATCCATCCATCCATCCATCTTCTTCCGCTTATCCGAGGTCGGGTCGCGGGGGCAACAGCCTAAGCAGGGAAGCCCAGACTTCCCTCTCCCCAGCCACTTCGTCTAGCTCTTCCCGGGGGATCCCGAGGCGTTCCCAGGCCAGCCGGGAGACATAGTCTTCCCAACATGTCCTGGGTGTTCCCTCGTGGCCTCCTACCGGTTGGACGTGCCCTAAACACCTCCCTAGGGAGGCGTTCAGGTGGCATCCTGACCAGATGCCCGAACCACCTCATCTGGCTCCTCTCCATGTGGAGGAGCAGCGGCTTTACTTTGAGTTCCTCCCGGATGGCAGAGCTTCTCACCCTATCTCTAAGGGAGAGCCCCGGAAACTCATTTCGGTGGCTTGTACCCGTGATCTTATCCTTTCGGTCATGACCCAAAGCTCATGACCATAGGTGAGGATGGGAACGTAGATCGACCGGTAAATTGAGAGCTTTGCCTTCCGGCTCAGCTCCTTCTTCACCACAACAGATCGGTACAACGTCCGCATTACTGAAGACGCCGCACCGATCCGCCTGTCGATCTCACCATCCACTCTTCCCCCACTCGTGAACAAGACTCCTAGGTACTTGAACTCCTCCACTTGGGGTAGGGTCTCCCCCCCCAACCCGTAGATGGCACTCCACCCTTTTCCGGGCGAGAACCATGGACTCGGATTTGGAGGTGCTGATTCTCATTCCGGCCGCTTCACACTCGGCTGCGAACTCGTAAATAAACGTAAACAAATGCAAATACAGTGGTGCCAATGGGAGGTCATGTATTCTCCCCGTGAAACCAAGAAAAAAACATCCAAACAGGGCCAAAAATACTCAATTTACATTTTATGACTTGATTAACCAAGTATTAGTAATATTGTTATTATAATGCAGATAAACTATTTAGAGCAGCGCCGTGATCCCAAGCTTGTGTGCCAATGTTGATATGATCAGCTGCTTCCTCATTCCCTTGCTTGTTAAATTTTTATTGTAGATCATAAATCATGCCGGTCACCTGGATAGTAGAAGGACCAGCAGGTATTCCATGTTGGTACATAGAGCTTATTAGTGATTCCCAAAGCCCAAAAAAAGTCTGCGGGCTATAGAGCGTTTTCCGTTCGGGCTCCAGTACTCTGGAATGCCCTCCCGGTAACAGTTCGGGATGCCACCTCAGTAGAAGCATTTAAGTCTCACCTTAAAACTTATTTGTATACTCTAGCCCAGGGGTAGGGAACCTATGGCTCCCGAGCCAGATGTGGCTCTTTTGATGACTGCATCTGGCTCTCGGGTAAATCTGAGCTGACTTTGCTTAACATGATAAATGATGAATAATTCCACTTGTGTTAAAAAAAACGTTCAAAATATAAAACATTGTCATGCATTTTTATGTTCAAGAAGTTGGTAAGAAGTCATTTATTTATTATTGGTTAGTGTGGGGCTGGCCCTCCAGGGGGTTCTTCAGACCACCAAGCACTGACACGAGAGCCTGTTTCAGGGTTACAATATCGTTTTATTTTTCAATAAGTCTCTCAGTTGCTTTGCAGCAATTGTCTTTTTCTCTTTCGTTCTCGCTCGCGCTCTGGCTTCTAGCCCCAAGCCCGTCTCTCCTCCTGGCTGCTGCTTATGACATAGCGACAGGTGATCAGATAAAAAGGCCCAGGTGGGCAATCTACGCACCTATCGCTGATTTCGAGGCCGGTACAGGCAACACCCCGCTTCGCTGCAGGCCTGCAGGCCACGCCCCCTCCACAGTTAGCTTCAGAATAACAATGTTTTTACAAAGAATAAGAGACCTCTCTAGAAATGTTGGTCTTTCTTAAAAATGCACGCGTTTTGTTGTGTTCAGTGTTAAAAAATATATTATATGGCTCTTACGGAAATACATTTTAAAATAGTTAGCTTCTTGGCTCTCTCAGGCAGAAAGGTTCCCGACCCCTGCTCTAGCCTTTAAATAGACTCCCTTTTTAGACCAGTTGATCTGCCGTTTCTTTTCTTTTCCTCCTATGTCCCACTCTCCCTTGTGGAGGGGGTCCGGTCCGATCCGGTGGCCATGTACTGCTTGCCTGTGTATCGGCTGGGGACATCTCTGCGCTGCTGATCCGCCTCCGCTTGGTATGGTTTCCTGCTGGCTCCGCTGTGAACGGGACTCTCGCTGCTGTGTTGGATCCGCTTTGGACTGGACTCTCGCGACTGTGTTGGATCCATTATGGATCGAACTTTCACAGTATCATGTTAGACCCGCTCGACATCCATTGCTTTCCTCCTCTCCAAGGTTCTCATAGTCATCATTGTCACCGACGTCCCACTGGGTGTGAGTTTTCCTTGCCCTTATGTGGGCCTACCGAGGATGTCGTAGTGGTTTGTGCAGCCCTTTGAGACACTAGTGATTCGGGGCTATATAAGTAAACATTGATTGATCACCTGACAAGTCGATTGCAATTACAATTCAGGAGCTACGATTCGATTATAAGTTCGTAATTATTGCATCTTTTAAATTATGTATATTGATGCAGTTTTACACATTTCTTTTCCGTTCCCTAAAAAAGCGTTTGTCACTTGCAACTTTTAAAAACATCGCATTTACAATAAAAAGCAGTTACGTTAATTCCCAACACATTTACTAAATTAATGGAAATGTGTACAAAACTAAAACATAAGTGACCAATAATAAAGAAGCTTGTCAGATTTGTCAGTAAGGGCAAATTTAAAAATTGTCTGTCTTATTCTATGTACAATGAATACATCAATTATCGATTATTGACGTTTACTAATTGATTTGGTAATCGTCCGTGTCTGAATTGCGATGCATCTAAAAATCTATTCACCCCACCAATATTGCTACACTTTGACAGCCAATTTCAAACCCGGGTATGGCAAGAACGTGTCATGTCTGTAAATCAGGTTTATGTTTGGTCATGTTCTGTTTTGTTTTTGGACTCTTGCTTCACATTTTGCACTTCCTGTTTTTTTTTGGTTTCCATGCCAACCCATTAGTTTCCACCTGGTCCCCTTAGTCACGCCCCGATCCTCAGCCTCTCACACCTGGTTCTAATTACCACTGCAGTATTTAAGTCAGGGGCGCTCACACTTTTTCTGCAGGCGAGCTACTTTTCAATTGACCAAGTCGAGGAGATCTACCTCATTCCTATTTATAATTTATATTTATTTATTTATGAAAGAGACATTTTTGTTAACAAGTTAATGGTGTTTAATGATAATACAAGCATGTTTAACACACATAGATTCCTTTCTTTCATGAAGACAAGAATATAAGTTGGTGTATTACCTGATTCTGATGACTTGCATTGATTGGAATTAGACAGTAATGATGATAACGCCCACATTTTCAAATGGAGGAGAAAAAAAAAGTCCTCCTTTCTGTCCAATACCACATGAAAGTGGTTGGATTTGGCATCTCATTTGTCCAACTTGCATACTCCTTTTTAAACACTTTGTTATGAGAGTAGCATATGTGTGTGGCCCTTTAATGTCTGGCAGCAGGTGAGTGACGTCAGTGACTGTGCGGGTGGGCAAGCAAGTGAGTGTGCGGTCGCTGAGGGCGGGGGAGAAATACATTGGCATCAAACTCCGTAGCTTGCTAGCTTTCTGAGACTCTTATTTTGTTAGCACAGGCAGGATGAAACAGGTCTTTTATGGTGAAGACAGGAACTGTGCCGTCGGTCTTTAGAGTTTTGACAGTAGGTACGGAGTCTCTAGAAATAAAATGTGTTTCTCTGCGTCCGCCCTGTAAGTGATTTTTTTCTTAAATATGAGCTCGCAGCAGCCAGCGTCATCTCACAAGATCCTCGGGTGCCGAGAATGTCAAACAACTGATGAAAGTCAAGTCTTGGTATGATTGATGATTGCTCATTTTTATGTAGATTTTTTAATGCCTGGCTTGAGATCGACTGACACACCCTCCGAGATCGACCAGTCGACCGCGATCGACGTAATGCCCACCCCTGATTTAAGTCATTTGTTTTCCTTTCCTCGGCCTGGCTTCTTTACCTACTGGACTGTGTTGAATACTCATGACCACGCACCTACCTTTCCTTGCCGGACCCTCATGCTTTGCCACGCTGTTTGTTTGACCACGCCACGTAAGACCTCTTTGTTTATATGCCTCAGTGCTAGTTTTTGGTTTGCCATGTCAATCAATCATCAATCAATGTTTATTTATATAGCCCCAAATCACAAATGTCTCAAAGGACTGCACAAATCATTAGGACTACAACATCCTCGGAAGAACCCACAAAAGGGCAAGGAAAACTCACACCCAGTGGGCAGGGAGAATTCACATCCAGTGGGACGCCAGTGACAATGCTGACTATGAGAAACCTTGGAGAGGACCTCAGATGTGGGCAACCCCCCCCCCCCTCTAGGGGACCGAAAGCAATGGATGTCGAGCGGGTCTAACATGATACTGTGAAAGTTCAATCCATAGTGGTTCCAACACAGCCGTGAGAGTTCAGTTCAAGCGGATCCAAGACAGCAGCGAGAGTCCCGTCCACAGGAGACCATCTCAAGCGGAGGCAGATCAGCAGCGTAGAGATGTCCCCAACCGATACACAGGCGAGCGGTCCATCCTGGGTCCTGACGAGCGGTCCATCCTGGGTCTCGACTCTGGAAAGCCAGTACTTCGTCCATGGTCATCGGACCGGACCCCCTCCACAAGGGAGGGGGGGACATAGGAGAAAGAAAAGAAGCGGCAGATCAACTGGTCTAAAAAGGAGGTCTATTTAAAGGCTAGAGTATACAGATTAGTTTTAAGGTGAGACTTAAGGTGTGCCTTTTATAGTATCTTCTGTTTGTTTTGTATATAGTATTGCCATTGTGCTGTTTTTGTTCTAAGTTTTAGCATCGATTATTATCCGCCATCGAGCGTGCTTTTTGTTTTGCCTTTTTGTATTATAGTGTATACATAAAAACCATGTACTTACATTCACGTCTCGCCCGTTCGAATCATCCTTTGCGTAGAAGAAGCGAAATAAAGCCATGTCACAGTCCTGACAGAACGACACAAAAAGACGTCATGTAATGTAAGTTGGTTGACTAGTGCAATTGTAAATAGAAGGGGAGCTAGCACGAACTATTCACGATGTTAGCTGTCCTTTAAAAGATCATCAATGGGTACTTGAAAAGAATTGTTTCGAATCAATAACGGCTAATGCTTGAAGCACTCAACATCCTTTTCATCCTCTCGTGTTCTTCCACACACCCTCTGTTGTTTCTGTTAAAGATAGCAATTGGCTGTGGTCCACAAAAGGCATATGAAAGAAGAGATTAGGCGTAAGAATTTTTGACACCGATTCCTGAAGGTCTCTAAGGTGACCGACTGCTCACATTTAAGCCAACACTGATTTAGTGAAAAGCCTCCACCTTGTACTCACCTCCAAGCTACTGGGTAGTGGGTGATTTGTGGCTTCGGGGGGGACCAAGCCTAGTGGGATTTGGAGGTTTTTACGGAAGTCTATCAGAGCATCATAGATACACACTTGAAAGTCCTACTGAAAGCCACTACTAGCGACCACGCAGTCTGATAGTTTATATATCAATGATGAAATATTAACATTGCAACACATGCCAATACGGCCGCTTTAGTTTACTAAATTGCAATTTAAAATTTCGCGTGGAAGTATCATGCTAAAACGTCCCGGTATGATGACGAGTGCGCGTGACGTCACTCATTGTAGAGGACATTTTGGTCCAGCACCGTTCACAGCTATAATTTGTCTCTTTTCATCGCATAATTCCACAGTATTGTGGACATCTGTGTTGCTGAATCTTTTGCAATTTTTTGAATTAATAATGGAGACGTCAAAGAAGAAAGATGTAAGTGGGAAGCGGTGTATTGCGGCCGCCTTTAGCAACACAAACACAGTCTGCGTTTCCTTGTTTACATTCCTGAAAGATGACGGTGACGCATTACTATGGAACAGAACGGTCAAGCAAACATGGTTTCCTACCACATGTCAACCGGCAGGTTTCGGTGAGAAAATGGTGGTAATAAGTCGGCTATTAATGTAAACATGAGCAGAGAGCTTGCGTCGTTCTTCCTGCACTTGTCAAAGAGGCAGCTGTGGACTCTCTCCCCTTCTCCCACCGGCCGCCCCCGACTGTCGGAAGCTTCCACCGTGGAGGAGGGAAAAAATAAATAAATCTCAGCCCGACCCCACTGGCCGAGAAACGTGGCTTCCCTCGGAGATTCTGGCGGTCACCACACCCGTGGCCACACCCCTCTGACTTTCAGGTTGTACATGTACGACCATATAATCTCACTAAAACACTAGTAACACAATAAGAAGATATGGGATTTTCTAGAATTATCCTAGTAAATTTGTCTAATAACATCTGAATCGCTCTGCCTTATAGTTTTTTTTTTTTTCATAGTCCTTCACTCTCACTTTCCTCATCCACGAATCTTTCATCCTCGCTCAAATTAATGGGGAAATCGTCGCTTTCTCAGTCCGAATCGCTCTGGCTGCTGGTGGCCATGATTGTAAACAATGTTCAGATGTGAGGAGCTCCACAACCCGTGACGTCACGCGCACATCGTCTGATACTTCCGGTACAGGCAAGGCTTTTTTATTAGCGACCAAAAGTTGCAAACTTTATCGTCGATATTCTCTACTAAATCCTTTCAGCAAAAGTATGGCAATATCGCGAAATGATGAAGTATGACACATAGAATGGACCTGCTATCCCCGTTTAAATAAGAAAATCTCATTCCAGTAGGCCTTTAAGCCCAAACTGGTTTAGTAAAAAGCCTCCACCTTGTACTCACCTCCCGGCTACTGGTTAGTGGGTGATTTGTGGCTTCGGTGGGACCAAGCGTAGCAGGATTTGGAGGTTTTTACAGAAGTCTATCAGAGCATCATAGATACACACTTGAAACACCACTATTTCGATCCACAGCTGTCTAAATGTAGAATTTGTTGTGTCCTTTATATGGTCTGGAAAATTGTCTATCTGGTTTTTTTGTACATCTTTAAGCGTCACACTCCTTAGCTCGCTCATTATAAAGCACTTTTTGCTAAGGCATCACCTCTGTGGTCGTACATCTCAACAGTCATATTTAGTGTGCAGATGTAAGCTTTGGTTTAAAGGCCTACTGAAATGAGATTGTCTTATTTAAACGGGGATAGCAGGTCCATTCTATGTGTCATACTTCATCATTTCACCATATTGCCATATTTTTGCTGAAAGGATTTAGTAGAGATCATCGATGATAAAGTTTGCAACTTTTGCTCGCTAATAAAAAAGCCTTGCCTGTACCGGAAGTAGCAGACGATGTGCGCGTGACGTCACGGGTTGTGGAGCTCCTCACATCTAAACATTGTTTATAATCATAGCCTCCATCAGCAAGAGCTATTCGGACTGAGAAAGTGACGATTTTCCCATTAATTTGAGGGAGGATGAAAGATATGTGGATGAGGAAATTTAGAGTGAAGGACTAGAAAAAAAGAAAAAAAGGCGATTGCAGTGTGAGCGTTTCAGATGTTATTAGACACATAATTCTGGAAAATCCCTTATCTTTCTATTGTGTTGCTAGTGTTTTGGTGAGATTAAATAGTACCTGAAAGTCAGAGAGGTGTGGCCAGGGGTGTGGCCAGGGGTGTGTTGACGCCAGAGTCTCTGATGGAAGTCATGCAGCTGCAGGATGACGCTGGCTCCGCTGATGTCTCCAGTAAGAGCAGACTTATTACCAAAATTTTCTCCCCGAAAACTGCCGGTTGACACGTGGTCAGGATACATGTTCGCTTGACCGTTTTGTTCCATAGTAAAGCTTTACCTTCGGGAATTTTAAACAAGGAAACACCGGCTGTTTGTGTGGCTAAAGGCTAAAAGCGTCCCACCTCCATCTTTCTACTTTGACTTCAATCAATCAATCATCAATCAATGTTTACTTACATAGCCCTAAATCACTAGTGTCTCAAAGGGCTGCACAAACCACTACGACATCCTCGGTAGGCCCACATAAGGGCAAGGAAAACTCACACCCAGTGGGACATCGGTGACAATGATGACTATGAGAACCTTGGAGAGGAGGAAAGCAATGGATGTCGAGCGGGTCTAACATGATACTGTGAAAGTTCAATCCATAATGGATCCAACACAGTCGCGAGAGTCCAGTCCAAAGCGGATCCAACACAGCAGCGAGAGTCCCGTTCACAGCGGAGCCATCAGGAAACCATCCCAAGCGGAGGCGGATCAGTAGCGCAGAGATGTCCCCAGCCGATACACAGGCAAGCAGTACATGGCCACCGGATCGGACCGGACCCCCTCCACAAGGGAGAGTGGGACATAGAAGAAAAAGAAAAGAAACGGCAGATCAACTGGTCTAAAAAGGGAGTCTATCTAAAGGCTAGAGTATACAAATGAGTTTTAAGGTGAGACTTAAATGCTTCTACTGAGGTAGCATCTCGAACTGTTACCGGGAGGGCATTCCAGAGTACTGGAGCCCGAACGGAAAACGCTCTATAGCCCGCAGACTTTTTTTGGGCTCTGGGAATCACTAACAAGCCGGAGTCTTTTGAACGCAGATTTCTTGCCGGGACATATGGTACAATACAATCGGCAAGATAGGATGGAGCTAGACCGTGTAGTATTTTATACGTAAGTAGTAAAACCTTAAAGTCACATCTTAAGTGCACAGGAAGCCAGTGCAGGTGAGCCAGTATAGGTATATATGTATGTATATAAAGGTATATACAGTATAGGTATATATGTATGTATATATGTATATAAAGGTATATACAGTATAGGTATATATGTATATAAAGGTATATACAGTATAGGTATATATGTATGTATATATGTATATAAAGGTATATATAGTACAGGTATATATGTATGTATATATGTATATAAAGGTATATACAGTACAGGCGTAATGTGATCAAACTTTCTTGTTCTTGTCAAAAGTCTAGCAGCCGCATTTTGTACCAACTGTAATCTTTTAATGCTAGACATGGGGAGACCCCAAAATAATACGTTACAGTAATCGAGACGAGACGTAACAAACGCATGGATAATGATCTCGGCGTCTTTAGTGGACAGAATGGAGCGAACTTTAGCGATATTACGGAGATGAAAGAAGGCCGTTTTAGTAACGCTTTTAATGTGTGACTCAAAGGAGAGAGTTGGGTCGAAGATAATACCCAGATTCTTTACCGTGTCGCCTTGTTTAATTGTTTGGTTGTCAAATGTTAGAGTTGTATTATTAAATAGAGTTCGGTGTCTAGCAGGACCGATAATCAGCATTTCCGTTTTTTTGGCGTTGAGTTGCAAAAAGTTAGCGGACATCCATTGTTTAATTTCATTAAGACACGCCTCCAGCTGACTACAATCCGGCGTGTTGGTCAGCTTTAGGGGCATGTAGAGTTGGGTGTCATCAGCATAACAGTGAAAGCTAACACCCTATTTGCGTATGATGTCACCTAGCGGCAGCATGTAGATGCTGAAGAGTGCAGGGCCAAGGACCGAACCCTGGGGAACTCCACACGTTACCTTAACGTAGTCTTCTCCATTATTAATTGAACAAATTGCAAAAGATTTAGCAACACAGATGTCCAGAATACTGTGTAATTATGCGATTAAAACAGACTACTAATAGCTTGGATCGGGCTGGAAAATAATGTCCGCTACAACCCGAGACGCCAAACGCACGCGTCATTATACTGCGACGTTTTCAACAGGACACTTCGCGGGAAATTTAAAATTGCAATTTAGTAAACTAAAAAGGCCGTATTGGCATGTGTTGCAATGTTAATATTTCATCATTGATATATAAACTATCAGACTGCGTGGTCGCTAGTAGTGGCTTTCAGTAGGCCTTTAAAGGGGAACATTATCACAATTTCAAAAGGGTTAAAAACAATAAAAATCAGTTCCCAGTGGCTTGTTGTATTTTTGGAAGTTTTTTTCAAAATTTTACCGGTCTCGGAATATCCCTAAATAAAGCTTTAAAGTGCCTTATTTTCGCTCTCTGCGAAGACAGTGGCCATTTCCCTGTGACGTCACACAGTGCTGCCAATGTAAACAAACAATGGGAATACCACAGCAAGATATAGCGACATTAGCTCGGATTCAAACTCGGATTTCAGCGACTTAAGCGATTCAACAGATTACGCATGTATTGAAACAGATGGTTGGAGTATGAAAATATTGAAGAAGAAACTGAAGCTATTGAGCGAATAGCTATTGACGCTATTCATAGCCATAGCATGGCCGAATAGCTGCGTTAGCTTCGCCGGTAAAATGTGCGGACCAAACGATCAGGACTTTCCCATCTTTTGACACTGGAGCAACTTAAATCCGTCGATTGGTAAGTGTTTGTTTCGCATTAAATGTGGGTGTAAGGAAACGTAATATAGTTGCAAATGCATCTGCAGGTTATCCATACATCTCTGTGCCATGTCTGCTTTAGCACCGCCGGTAAATACTATGTTAGCCTCGATTAGCGTAGCATGTTAGCATCGATTAGCTGGCAGTCAACATCAACAAAACTCACCTTTGTGATTTCGTTGACTATCGTTGCAAATGCATCTGCAGGTTATCCATACATCTCTGTGCCATGTCTGTCATCGCCGGTAAAATGTGGAGACACTCTGGTACATTCAATGGGGGTCTGGCGGCAGACACTTTCACATCTTGGGGCCAGTGGTGCAACTTGAATCCCTCCCTGTTAGTGTTGTTACACCCTCCGACAACACACCGACGAGGCATGGTGTCTCCAAGGTTCCAAAAAATAGTCAAAAAAACGGAAAATAATGTGTTTGTAATGTATTGAAAATGAAAATGGTGGGTGTGTTACCTCGGCGACGTCACATTCTGACGTCATGGCCTCCAGAGCGATAAACAGAAAGGCGTTTAATTCGCCAAAATTCACCCATTTAGAGTTCGGAAATCGGTTAAAAAAATACATGGTCTTTTTTCTGCACCATCAAGGTATATATTGACGCTTACATAGGTCTGCTGATAATGTTCCCCTTTAAGCCCTGTTTACACTCCCTTAGGTGGGTAAATCCCACCTAACCTTATCCTTGTCCACACACACACACACACACACACACACACACACACACCATGTTCGTTTAAGACCCCCTCGCCCCCTCCGTGCGACCTAGTACGCATGTGTGGAAAATGCACATGTCGAAGTCACCTCCAGTGTTGCTTAGTGTGCAAGTTCTTACATTTAACTTAATCTGAACAAAATCCAGTGTTGTGGTATTTCAATGAACTGGAAACCAGTGTGCTGTGGGGTCCTATTGTAGTGAATCACACCTGAGCCATCATAAATGAAAGTGAACAATGTGACAAAGAACATTTGACAACAATCAATCTAGAGACTCCTCACTCTTTTGCCTTCACCTTCATTGTCCATTCGTTTTTGGTGACTTTATATACTCTTGACTTAGACGTTGAGTCCGCGACATACATGTCGGACAATAACTGATACAGTCTGCTTTGCCAGTCCAAAAACATTCGCCTTTTTTTGTAGTCTTCTCTCGATAATACAAATAACACACGCTACCTTTTTTTTTATCACATCCACGTTAGCCCGATTCTCGTTGTCTTTCCTTCGACAAATGGACGGTTTTTCGGTAAGTAGAATCACAGCTGACCACGACATTCCAAAGTTCTCTTGCTGTTTTAGACGTGTTGTTTCCGAAATAGCTGCAATCGCTTTTTCTTAAAGTATTCACGTGTGATTTCCACAAGCATCTGTACATGTAGACCAGGGGTGTCAAACTCAAATACAGAGTGGGCCAAAATTTTAAACGGAACAAAGCCGCGGGCCAAGGTTTAACAAATTAACCTTTTAAGAGGGACCCAAACAAGTTTTGCATTAAATATTGAACAAGCAAGGCTTATATAACTTTAGTGACATGCAAAATCCAGTTTTAAATAATAATAATAATTTAAAAAATATCAATGGGATATCAAAAAAGAATAAAAAAAAAAAGTTATGCCTTTTTTTCTATTTGCAATCTTCTGAAGTAAATATCACATTTTTTCCACAGGCTATTAATACATTTGAAAATAAAATAACAATATTGAATGAACCAAACATTCAAGCCTTGAAGTAGCAAGAGAAAAGGCATGAATAAAACGTTAATTATTGGTCAGTTTGATGGAAGTTTCCCGGAAGAGTTAGTGCTGCAAGGGGGTTCTGGGTATTTGTTCTGTTGTGTTACGGTGCGGATATTCACCCGAAATGTGTTTGTCATTCTTGTTTGGTGTGGGTTCACAGTGTGGCGCATATTTGTAACAGTGCTAAAGTTGTTTATACGGCTACCCTCAGTGTGACCTGTATGGCTGTTGACCAAGTATGCCTTGCATTCACTTGTGCGCGCGCGCGTGTGTGTGTGTGTGTGTGTGTGTGTGTGTGTGTGTGTGTGTGTGTGTGTGTGTGTGTGTGTGTGTGTGTGTGTGTGTGTGTGTGTGTGTGTGTGTGTGTGTGTGTGTGTGTGTGTAAAAGCCACAAATATTATGTGACACACTGTTAGTATGGAGGAAAATCGGACGTGATGACAGGTTGTAGAGAACACTAAAGGCAGTGCCTTAAATGCACGCCCAAATATAGTTGTCCAGGTGGATATCGGTAGAAATTCGGGAGAATGGTTGCCCCGGGAGATTTTCGGGGGGGGGGCACTGAACTTCGGGAGTCTACCAGGAAACTTAGGAGGGTTGGCAAGTATGAGTATTAGCGGTGAATGCGGTGTTACAGCGGCACCGACGCTGTATAACACCGGCGGACCAGCTCTAATGCTAAATTGATATTGCCTCAAGGACCAAATTAAATTATCTGGCCCACGGGCCAGAGTTTGACACCCATGATGTAGAAGAATGAGAAACACGGGCATGTCTGGATGACTCGGCTCCATATTTCCAGTGGTTAGCTCCGTGTTACGAAACCGCTTTATTACGAAGCTGGCTGTGGCGTGTTCTTTCTGATGTTACTTCCTGTGTGGGGTGCGGTCTTTCTGGCGTCACTTCCTCTCCGAACTCAGTTTGTAAACGATCAATGAGTCCATACAAAGCTAAGAGCCGAAGATTCAAGAAATAGACGCACTTACCCGTAAAAATATGTCCGAGGAAGGGAACCTTAAACGCTGGTTTAGTGCGGCTGAAACGGGGCTTAGGCGAAATAATTATTAGTTTGAGGGGTTATCCGGCTTAGGTTAAACATAGGTCATGTTTACACTGTTCACCAAATCAGATTTGTTTGCCCTCAAGTGACACAGATCGGAATTGTTTTGCAATGCTTTTCAATCTGATCTTTCCACATCAGATGTTGGCCACATCAGAGAATAGTCCAAATTCGATTGGAATCTGATCTTTTCAAGATCAACTTCAGTCTAAACCAGAGGTGTCCAGCCCACAAACAGGTTTTATCCGGCCCGCAGGATGAGTTTAAGTATAAAAAAAATTAAACAATTTTTATTGAAAGAAACCGCTGTTCTAAATGCGTCCACTAGATGTCACAATAGCAATTTTTTGTAGATTATGCTACGCATGTAAAAAAAAAAAACACCACAATATGTTTGTGCACCAGTCGAGTAAAATGATCAAACTACATATTTACCAACATACTGTAATATTATTTTTTTATCGCGATAGATTTAAAAATTAACACAAATGATTGGACTGATGAACATTATCACGTAATCAGAAAGTATAAATAACAACAAATATAGAATTCTATTAACTGCAACATGTTCGTGTAAAAAAACATTATGATTTGTACATTTTCAGAATGTGCTTGTTTTATTTTTAAACAAAGAAAACAATTTCAAGTTGTCTTTATTTTTGAGTTGTAGTGCCGTGATTTTACCAGTCCGGCCCATTTGGGAGTAGATTTTTCCCCATGTGGCCCCAGATCTAACATGAACTTGACACCCCTGGTCTAAACAGATGTTGTGACTTGAATGTGACCCGTATGTGACTTTTTCATCAGCTTTGGGCGAGCTACATCATTCGAGTGCGCGGAGAAAGACGCAGCCCGCCTGCGGAAGTGGATACTTCATCACAACATCCGGTTTCGGTGAGCAAAGTCTTTTTTTCGACGGCCGAATTTTCGGCGCATCAATAGTCAAATGATTAGCTTTATGTAATATGTGAAGATATATTTTGATTACGAAATTACGATTGTTGAAGGACGGGAATGAACACTGTGGCATATTTGCTTATGTTACATTATTAGAGCTGGGCAAATATTTTGACTCGGGGGCCACATTGAGACAAGAAATGTGTCCGGGGGGGCTATGTGTATGTGTGTATAAATCAGGGGTCTCAAACATATGAACGGAACTTGACAGCGTCATACTTCCCAACGTTCTCAATTTTCACGAGAGTCCCTTTAATATCAGAGTATCCATTCCCTGGTAATCCCTGCCAATTTTTACCCGATAAACAATACTCAAGGGGTGCCTCAATGGCACTGTTCTTAACGCCCTCTAAATCCTGTTCGGACAGCGTGCAAGCCTATGTGATTGTTACATTTGGATGAGCAGTCCACATGTGTGACGTTGCAAGACATATTTGGTCATCAGCTACACACGTCACACTGAGGGTGGCCGTAAAAAAAACTTTAACACTGTTACAAATACGTGCCAGACTGTGAACCCACACTAAACAAGAATGACAAACATATTTCAGGAGAACATCCGCACCGTAATACAACATAAACTCAACAGAGCAAATACCCAGAATCCCACGCTGCCCTGACTCTTCTGGGCTACAATACACACACCCACGCTACCACCAACCCTCCACCCTCCCTACTTGCGTCGGCTGAGGTTGTGTATATTGTAGCCCGGGAGAGTTTGGGCTGCAAGGTGTTCTGGGTATTTATCTTGTTTTTAAGTTGTGTTAGGATGCGGATGTTCTCCCAAAATGTGTTTGTCATTCTTGTTTGGTGTGGGTTCAAAGTGTGGTGCATATTTGTAACAGTGTTTAAGTCGTTTATACGGCCACCCTCAGTGTGACCTGTATGGCTGTTTAGTAAGTACGTCTTGCAGCCACTAACGTTGTTCTGCACAACATGATTTACAGTTGTCACTTTAGTTGTGTTATGTGCGCAATGACGAGTTGTAAAGCACCAGTTCTCTTATAGATGGTACGCTACGTGAAGGTATGCCAAGGTTTAAGTAAGATTGATCAAAAACATTCTAAAAAATAGCAGTCAGTTATAAATACTTAATGAATATATTTATTGAATAATACTTCAACAAAATATGAATGTAAGTTCACAAACTGTGAAAAGAAATGCAACAATGCAATATTCAGTGTTGACAGATTTTTTGTGGACATGTTCCATAAATATTGATGTAAAGATTTATTTTTTTGTGAAGAAATGTTTAGAAGTAAGTTGATGAATCCAGATGGATCTCTATTACAATCCCCAAAGAGGGCACTTTAAGTTGATGATTACTTCTATGTGGAGAAATCTGCATTTATAATTGAATCATTTGTTTATTTTTCAACAAGTTTTAAGTTGTTTTTATATATATTTTTTCCAAATAGTTCAAGAAAGACCACTACAAATGAGCAATATTTTGCACTGTTATACAATTCAATAAATCAGAAACGGATGAAATAGTGCTGTATTTTACTTCTTTATCTCTTTTTTTCCAACCAAAATGCTTTCCTCTGATTAGGGGGTACTTGAATTAAAAAAATATTCACATGGAGTACATCACTGAAAAAAGGTTGAGAACCACTGTTGTAGAGCAGTGGTTCTCAACCTTTTTGTATCCGGGGACCGGTCAACGCTCAATAATTTGTCCCGCGGCCCAGGGGGGTGTCCTTTTTTTTCTTTTTTCTTCTTTGTCATGAAAAAGGGATGTTTTTGTCGTGAAAAAGGGAGTTTTTTGTGGTTAGTGCACTACTTGTAAGTGTATATTGTGTTTTTTATGTTGATTTAATAAAAAAAATAAAAACATTTTTTATTTATTTATTTATTTTTTTTTTTAATAAAAACAATTTCTGCGGCCTGGTGGTTTGGGACCACTGTTGTAGAGGACGTTAAAGGCAGTGCAGTCACGGCAGCCCTTAATAATGTCGGCCGTGTGAAAATTGGGACAAATTCGGGAAAATTGTTGCACCGGTAGATTGTCGGGAGGTGCACTGAAATTCAGGAGTCTCCCGAAAAATTGTGAGGGTTGGCTTTCCTAGGGCAGGAAACCCATTCATAGAACGTGAATTAATTAAAAAGTGCAGGTTAGATTTTTTAAGAAATCTTTTCTCGAGGCCCAGCCTCCCATTTACACATTTAGCTGTAAAAATCGGCTGTACAGTATTTGTGTTTGGGTCCCTTTTTTTCCAGGAACACTAATATCAAAGTCACAATGTCCGATGGAATTCCAAAAAAAGTTATGACGGACCACCTCAAAAAATGGAATTTGACCGTTTTTTACTGAATGGGACACCCAAAATGTGGGATTTACAATATTAACTACGAACAACAAAACACTGAATATTAACAACATCCTCGGTAGACATCTTTTACAACAAAAATGCCCAAAACAGCAAAATATGAATGCAAAGGGAAATAAACATCGTAGAGGGCCTCAGCCCTTCAAGGTACTCAAAGCGCTTTGACACTATTTCCGCATTCACCCGTCAACACACTGATGAGTGTAAAAGTAAAAGCAAAGACTTTGTACTGTTAATTTTTTTCTTTCTGTGTATTTTTCACCGCCCTTGCTGGACTTGTTGCAAATTGCATACAACACAAGGAAACAAGTTGAGCGGCTTGACAAGGAGCGCACACCTCCATTCACCCTCAAACACACACACACACACACACACACACACACACACACACACACACACACACACACACACACACACACACACACAAACTCGAGCAGAGACAGATGCAGAATGTTTTCTTTGTCACATGCTCTTAGGTGGGAGGACAGAAGAGACTAGATGCACATTTGTTCCGGCAAAGAAAGACAGAGACACAGAAGTGGTTAATGTGTGTTTGTTTGCAGTAACTTGGCCGTGCTATTCTAAGTCTGTGGACTGTTTGATGTGTGCTAGTTTCCATGGAGGATGAAGTCAAGTTGTTCAACTGTACTCATGTTTTCCTGTGTGTGTGTGTGTGTGTGTGTGTGTGTGTGTGTGTGTTAGTCTGTTTGAGCAACTTCCCATTACATAACTGTGTCTATCCAAGCAAATATTTCTACCCTCGGTCGTACACTTGATACAGTATTAGGGTTGTACGGTATGCTGGTACTAATAAAGTACCGCGATACTAATTGATTGAAATCGGTACTATACTACCTTTTGAAAAGTACCGATACCGTTCTGTGACTACGGAGCCGAGGCGCATGATGTTGAGTGTGTCAAATTGCACACACAAAGCGCATACAAGCAATAACATCTTAGAGAGGAAGAATGGCAAAAAACAACTCCACTGGTTATTAAAGAGTGCGTTAAGGTGACACTTTAAACAAGGAAGCGCTGTGCTTGAAGGGCTGCTTTAGTATTACCGCATTTGCTTCAAACATAAGTAAACATTTAAATAAAAAGCATTCAGATCTGCACAAGAAGTTATAAAGAGTGACATGTAATAATATAGGTGTTACACCTGACCGGCTGTTTGGCTCCGGTGCAGACTGTAGTCGAGGAGCACAGGGGAGATATGTAAATATAGATATGTAAATTTGTATATTTAGGCAGCTTTTGTCCAATTGTTCACCTCAAATCCTTAATTTTAACCATGTTTTATACATGGATCATGCTTTGTTTCCATTATTAAATATACCTTATTTTTCGGACCATAGGGCGCACCAGATTATTAGGCAAACTGCCGATGAGCGGGTGTAGTCAGGTCTATTTTCATACAAAAGGCGCACCGGATTATAGGGCGCATTAAAGGGGTCATATATATATATATATATATTTATTTTTTTCTAAATGTAAAACACTTCCTTCTTCTACATAACATGTAAGGCTGGTTCTTTGGTCAAAATGTTGCAAAGTTTATGTTTTACAGATCATCTTCAAGCCACTTTCTGACCTTAAAACACTTCCTGAAATTAAAACACTTTCTTATGGTCTACATAACATATGATGGTGGTTATTTGGTCAAAATGTTGCACAGATTAGGTTTTACAGACAAATGTCAAGTAGCTTTCTGAGCATCGCTTCAGGATGCGCCATTTTGTGGGCGGTCTTATTCATGTGGCTCACCTTTGACTGCGTCTTTTCTCAGTCATCTTTGCCGTAGCGGTGTAGCGTGCAAGGACAGGAGTGTAGAAGTGCGCCTCATAGTCCGAAAACTGTTTTAATGACATTCATACTTTACTTAAATCAATAACAGAGCAGCATCTCATCATCCGTCGTTCACTAGTGCAAAAACAATGCCCGAAATGTGTCCCTTTTTAAAAACCGTCTGACCAGGACTCTTTAAAAACTAAAGTTCCTCGGGTGAATAATGTAAACTCACTACACCAGTATGTTTTAGCGCTTTCATGGTGAGTTTATTGACAGATATAAAGAACTTTACACTACGTTTTATTAGAAATGGCAGCAGCTGAGCATTAATGTCCCAAAACAAGAAGATGTAGAAAAAGAAGAAGCTTATCGACTACGGTGTCGGCACGAACCACAAAGGCGGATCCACGAAAATTTTCAGGACTTATGTCGATCCCAAATACAGATCAGCTCGTACCAGAAAGTAAGAAAAGTTGCTTTTGCCAGATAATGTCTTACCTTATACACACACCATGATAGTACCTGTATGCTGAAGCACAGTACAAGTGCAAGTACAAACACACAGTACGTCTTTGGCTTGACAGATTGCCAAAGTCGTACTGTGTAATGTCTTATTTTTTTAATGGAACATATAAAATGTTGGTGTTGTTTACTTGAGTCATATTGCAGTCCACACATGTGTGACTGCCCTCATATTGCATCTACCATCTATTGGTCACAGTTATCATTTCAACATCCATCCATTTTCTACCGTTAGTCCCTTTCGGCATGTACCAAATAAAATAACTTCAATGTCACTAAGCATAACAAAAACTATTCCGTGCAGTAGACACACCGGATTATAAGGCGCACCGTGAGTTTTGAGAAAATGAAAGGTTATGAAGTGCGCCTCATAGTCCGAAAAATACGGTATGTACCAAAATATCTGATCTGTAGCTTCTCACTTTTAGCGGTGGTACTTACAGTACAGTACATACGACCAATCTAGCATTTCAAAGTGTTCAGTGGTAGGGAAATCCACATAGTTGTTGCCACCCTGTCACATATAATCACTATTATTTTAGTATTTCAACTTTCGACAAAATGATTTTCAGTGAGCATATGACAAGCACCATAGCACTTGGACTGGGTTGGTCTTTTTAGATGTTAATGTTGGGTTTGATACCGTTGAGAGTCATATCTTAATAGGGAGCTGGGGAAATTGAGTTGGCATTAAAATATACCACATTTTATTACTGTGCTGCACCACTTTTAAAAGGGTCTTAAGAGATCTCACTGTGATGTATTTGAAATGTGCTGCCTCCAATGCTGGAATGTAGACCATTTTTTTGTAATACCCTACTGGGAACATATCTTTTTTTTTTTACTGTAGAAAAACAAACTTAACAGCTCTGACATTTTGTAGCTGACTGACAAATTATTGGGAGGCTGAAGGCTTTATTTTAAAGATTTGTAGAACAGCCTGTTTTTGCAAATCTGTCTGCCATGAAGTGATTGGCGTAAGGAGCATGGTCCATTAAGTATTTTATGTTCGTTATGAATCATCGCTTAATTCTAACTCAGTGCTTCTCAAACAGTTGGGCAGGCCCCCCCTGGAGAGGCGTGTTGAGGTGTTAGGGGGGGGGGTCCGGTATTTAAATTTTTTAGTTCTGGAACACTACACAAGCCTCAAGTTTGGTGGCAGCAAGCTGGAATTATTCAACAGGCTCAACCATGAAATATGACCAAGTAACTGTAAGAAAAAAACAATTCACCAGTCTTCAGCTCGGTGGCATGTGGGTGCTGGTGCCAGCTCGGGCGATACTAACGAATCGTGTTTGGTACTATACCGCCTCTGAAAAGTACCGGTATCGGACTGATACCCAAATTCGTGGTAGGATCCAAAACTAATGTAAGAAGAATAAGTGATTATTACATTTCAACAGGAGTGTAGATATAACATGTTAAAACAGAAAATAAGCAGATATTAACAGTAAATGAACAATAATAATCAATTTGTACAGTTTGTCCCTCATAATGTTGACAAAATATTAAAATGATACATGACACACTATGTTACTGCGTACGTCAGCAGCTAAATTAGGAGCCTTTGTTTGCTTACTTACTAATAAAAGACAAGTTGTCTTTCTTGTATGTTCACTATTTTATTAAAGGACAAACTGTCACGATGGAGGCGCATTGTGATGCGCTTTGTGTCACCCCGTGATGCAGGAAGACCAGGACAAGCAGGGATTGCAGGTAGGAGCTTGGTTTAATATACAAAAACAAAAGAACACTGATGCCAAAACAGACAAAAGAAAAGGCGTGCCAGCCCACGGGAAGCTAACGCTAATTTAGCAGGGAGTCCAGAAGTCCAACAGTAATGTGCCGAGCACACGCGAAGCTAAGGCGAAACTTAGCACTAGCATAAACATTGACGAAAAACCAACGTGAGAGTTGCATGAAGCAAACAACGAACCAAGACTGAACAACGGGAGAAGGCAGGCTTAAATACAAGGAGACAGTAATTATAAACAGGTGTGTGTCAAAAAAAAACAGTGCAGGTGGAACAAATGAGAAACCATGGTAACAAGACAAAACAAGGAAGTGCACAACCCAGGGATCGGAAGAGTCCAAAAATAATCAGGAAACACAAAAGGACTCAAAAACCAAAACAATGTATGATCCGGGCGATGGATCATAACACAAACTTACCGTAACATTTTTTTGTTGAAATAAAGCCAATAATGCCATTTTTTGTGATCCCCTTTATTTTAGGAAAGTACCGAAAAGTATCGAAATAATTTTTGTATCGGTACCAAAGTATTGGTCACGGGACAACACTAGTGCCAGCAACTCAAAGACTGGTTTGTGCAGAGAAATAAATGATCAGGATCTTAATCATAATCAAATTTCGGGGGGTGTGACAAAAAGTATGGGGGCATGAGAGAAAAGAATAGAACACTAAATGGTCCCTAGTGTGTGAATGTGAGTGTGAATGTTGTCTGTCTATCTGTGTTGGCCCTGCGATGAGGTGGCGACTTGTCCAGGGTGTACCCTGCCTTCCGCCCGATTGTAGCTGAGATAGGCGCCAGCGCCCCCCGCGACCCCAGAAGGGAATAAGCGGTAGAAAATGGATGGATGGATGGATGTCTGAACCGAATCGAATTACAGTGGCTTGGATATCTCTTCTGAGGATACGATGGGACAACATTTTGAGCGTAGATGTGAAAAATAAACTTAGAAACTGCATGAGCAGGCTTCTAACAGCATGGTATGAAAATACTTTTTCACTGTCACCATAACCCTGTTTGATATTTTTGCACTCCCCCTGCCTGCTCTCTGTGAGTTGAGCACCTCATAGCAGCCCATTTACCGCACTTCATAACCCCGAGGAACGTGTGGTACCATTTAAAGCTTGGGTACTGGATGTGGTACATTTTTTTTTTTTTTTACAGAAATGTCCAATTCGTTAACAGACACGGAAAAAGCCTCAGTTTGTTGCTGATCAGAAAGGCAAAACTAATTGTAGAGCAGCTTTCGGTTACCCAATGACCTCCGGGAAGTATTCATGTAAAAAGGAACCTAAACTATAATTTGTGATACATTGGAACGAGCA
Organism: Nerophis ophidion; assembly: GCF_033978795.1. Classification (NCBI taxonomy): domain Eukaryota; kingdom Metazoa; phylum Chordata; class Actinopteri; order Syngnathiformes; family Syngnathidae; genus Nerophis; species Nerophis ophidion. The sequence continues at coordinate 23,007,581 of NC_084626.1, forward strand.
TGACGCCACAGACCAGGCAGAACGATAATGTCACATTGTGGTACATTTCTAAAAGACTAGTGTAGTAATAGGGATGCAACTAACAATTAATTTAATAGTCAATTAGTCCAGTCGTTCTCCACCTTTTTTCAGTGATGTACCCCCTGTGAACATTTTTTTTTAATTCAAGTACCCCCTAATCAGAGCAAAGCATTTTTGGTTGGAAAACAAGAGATAAAGAAGTAAAATACAGCACTATGTCATCACTTTCTGATTTATTAATTTGTACAACAGTGCAAACTATTGCTCATTTGTAGTGGTCTTTCTTGAACTATTTTGGAAAAAAAGATTTAAAAATAACAAAAAACTTGTTGAAAAATAAACAAGTGATTCAATTATAAAGATTTCTACAAATAGAAGTAATCATCAAGTTAAAGTGCCCTCTTTGGGGATTGTAATAGAGATCCATCTGGATCCATCAACTTAATTCTAAACATTTCTTCACAAAAAAAATCAATCAATCAATCATCAATATTTATTTATATAGCCCCAAATCACAAATGTCTCAAAGGACTGCCCAAATCATTACGACGACAACATCCTCGGAAGAACCCACAAAAGGGCAAGGAAAACTCACACCCAGTGGGCAGGGAGAATTCACATCCAGTGGGACGCCAGTGACAATGCTGACTATGAGAAACCTTGGAGAGGACCTCAAATGTGGGCAACCCCCCCCCTCTAGGGGACCGAAAGCAATGGATGTGGAGCGGGTCTAACATGATACTGTGAAAGTTCAATCCATAGTGGCTCCAACACAGCCGCGAGAGTTCAGTTCAAGCGGATCCAAGACAGCAGCGAGAGTCCCGTCCACGGGAGACCATCTCAAGCGGAGGCGGATCAGCAGCGTAGAGATGTCCCCAACCGATACACAGACGAGCGGTCCATCCTGGGTCTCGACTCTGGACAGCCAGTACTTCATCCATGGTCATCGGACCGGACCCCCTCCACAAGGGAGGGGGGGACATAGGAGAAAGAAAAGAAGCGGCAGATCAACTGGTCTAAAAAGGAGGTCTATTTAAAGGCTAAAGTATACAGATGAGTTTTAAGGTGAGACTTAAATGCTTCTACATCTTTAACATCAATATTTATGGAACATGTCCACAAAAAATCAAGCTGTCAACACTGAATATTGCATTGTTGTATTTCTTTTCACAGTCTATCAGATTCCAGCAAACACAGAGTGAGATGTTCTACCTCTTATGCGAAACACAAATGCATAAAATGACTTAACACATTAAATGACAAGTAAAACATTTACAAACACAACAACCAACTTCTAAAACATTAAAACCGACTCCAAAACACATAAAATGACTCCGAAGAGATGCACAGTGACATCTAAAACGTAAATTACTCCTAAAACACATAACAAGACTCCTAAAACTCATAATAAGACTCCTAAAACACATTAAGACTCCTAAAACATGTAAAAAACTCATAAAACACGGAAAAATACTCCTAAAAACATGTAAAAAAAAAAACCTCATAAAACAAATTTAAAAACAGATCCTAAAACACATAAAAAACTCATAAAACACGTAAAAATACTCCTAAAAATGTCATGATCCACGTCTTGCATCATGGCATATTCTGGTTTTGGTTCTGTTTATCACATTCTGTCTTGTATTTGTCTTCCTCAGTCCTTTTTGGCACTTCCTGGTTTTGTTTGCGTTGTCATAGTTACCCACTTAGTGTCACCTGTCTCTGCTTTGATCACGCGCACCTGCCCTTGATTATTTATCTCCCTATAAGGTATATAAGGTAACGTGTGGAGTTCCCCAGGGTTCGGTCCTTGGCCCTGCACTCTTCAGCATCTACATGCTGCCGCTAGGTGACATCATACGCAAATACGGTGTTAGCTTTCACTGTTATGCTGATGACACCCAACTCTACATGCCCCTAAAGCTGACCAACACGCCGGACTGTAGTCAGCTGGAGGCGTGTCTTAATGAAATTAAACAATGGATGTCCGCTAACTTTTTGCAACTGAACGCCAAAAAAACAGAAATGCTGATTATCGGTCCTGCTAGACACCGACCTCTATTTAATAATACAACTCTAACATTTGACAACCAAACAATTAAACAAGGCGACACGGTAAAGAATCTGGGTATTATCTTCGACCCAACTCTCTCCTTTGAGTCACACATTAAAAGCGTTACTAAAACGGCCTTCTTTCATCTCCGTAATATCGCTAAAATTCGCTCCATTCTGTCCACTAAAGACGCTGAGATCATTATCCATGCGTTTGTTACGTCTCGTCTCGACTACTGTAACGTATTATTTTCGGGTCTCCCCATGTCTAGCATTAAAAGATTACAGTTGGTACAAAATGCGGCTGCTAGACTTTTGACAAGAACAAGAAAGTTTGATCACATTACGGCTGTACTGTATATACCTTTATATACATATATACATACATATATACCTATACTGTATATACCTTTATATACATATATACATACATATATACCTATACTGTATATACGTTTATATACATATATACATACATATATACCTATACTGTATATACCTTTATATACATATATACATACATATATACCTGTACTTTATATACCTTTATATACATATATACATACATATATACCTATACTGTATATACCTTTATATACATATATACATACATATATACCTATACTGTATATACCTTTATATACATATATACATACATATATACCTATACTGGCTCACCTGCACTGGCTTCCTGTGCACTTAAGATGTGACTTTAAGGTTTTACTACTTACGTATAAAATACTACACGGTCTAGCTCCATCCTATCTTGCCGATTGTATTGTACCATATGTCCCGGCAAGAAATCTGCCTTCAAAGGACTCCGGTTTATTAGTGATTCCCAAAGCCCAAAAAAAGTCTGCGGGCTATAAACACTAGTGATTTAGGGCTATATAAGTAAACATTGATTGATTGATTGATTGACTATATATGCCCGCCTCTGTTTGACATTCAGTCTTGGACTCTTGTTTGCTCCCACGCAACAGATGACGTCACATTCCAGCATTGTGGTAACTATAAGCGCTCGATTAGCTTCCACGCTATTTTGTTTGTTCTTTTCCCTAGTTCTCACGCTAGCGCTTTCTGTTCTTTCTAGCTTTTACGCTAGTTCTGTTGTTTTGTTTGTTAGTGCCCTCATGCAAAGTGTTTTGTTTCCTAGTCTGTTTTATAGTGTTATTTAGTGTGTAAATAAATCATTATCCTTACCCTCACACTGTGTTCCATCTTCCGCCGCATCCACGAGAGAACAACTTATCACCACAACGCCACGGGGTCGTCACAAAAAACATGTAAAAAGACCCCTAAAACAAATTTAAAAACAGAACCTAAAACACATAAAAAACTCTCAAAACACGTAAAAATACTCCTAAAAACATGTAAAAAGACTCCTAAAACAAATTTAAAAACAGAATGAGGTGTTTGCATCCTTTGTGAGCACATACACTTGGTGGCCTTGTAGGTGAACAGTGAACGTGAATGGAAGACCTGAAGGATAAAATAATTTACGAGTGCGCATCATCAGTAGTGTTCTGAACTTGCATTCATATTTTGTTGAAGTATTATTCAATAAATACATTTATAAAGGATTTTTGAATTGTTGCTATTCTTAGAATATTTCAAAAAAATCTCACGTACCCCTTGGCATACTTCAAGTACCCCCAAGGGTACGCGTACCCCAATTTGAGAACCACTGGATTAGTCAACGATTATCTTAACGATTAGTCGGATAATAAAGTGTACACATATTTAATGGCTCTAATTTTTCCATCGACTTCTAAATGCAGCTTAAGTTATTTTAGGGCTGTGGTCACAAACAAAAAAGATGAATAATGCATTTATAACCGTGCTGCTCATTCATCTGTTACATAAACTAAAAGAACTATTAAATGTTTTCCATACGGCGCACCGGATTGAAATGCCCACTGCCGACGAGCAGGTCTAGTCAGGTCTTTTTCCATACAAAAGGTGCACCGGATTATTAGGCGCATTAAAGGTAAAAAAATGTTTTTATTATTTTTTTCCTGAAATTAAAACACTTTCTTATGGTCTACAAAATATGTGATAAATAAATAAATAAATAAATGGGTTGTACTTGTATAGCGCTTTTCTACCTTCAAGGTACTCAAAGCGCTTTGACACTACTTCCGCATTTACACATTCACACACACATTCACACACTGATGGAGGGAGCTGCCATGCAAGGCGCCAACCAGCACCCATCAGGAGCAAGGGTGAAGTGTCTTGCTCAGGACACAACGGACGTGACGAGGTTGGTACTAAGTGGGATTTGAACCAGGGACCCTCGGGTTGCGCACGGCCACTCTTCCACTGCGCCACGCCGTTATTTGGTCAAAATGTTGCATAGATTAGGTTTTACAGACAAATTTCTAGTAGCTTTCTGAGCGTCTCTTTAGGATGCACCGTTTTGTGGGCGGTCTTATTTACGTGGCTTACCTTCGACAGCATCTTCTCTCCGTCATCTTTGTTGTAGCGGTGTAGCGTGCAAGGACGGGCGTTTGAAGAAGTGTCAAAAGATGGAGCTAACTGTTTTAATGACATTCAGACTTTACTTCAATCAATAACGGAGCAGCATCTTCTCATCCGTGGCTCACTAGTGCAACAACAAAAACGCCTGGAAATTTTGTCCCGTGAAAAAACGTCCGACCGTAAACCTTTAATAACTAAAGTTTCTTGGGTGAATTATGTGAACCCAATACAGTTTTTAGCGCTATGATAGCTAGTCTACTGACAGATGTTAGAACTTTACGCTACTTTATATTAGAAATGGCAACAGCGGAAGATGAAAGCCACATAAGAAGGTAGAGAAAAAGAAGCTTATGACTACAGTATCGGCACGGACTACATTTTCAGAATTTATGCAGATCCCAACATCTGCAGGCACCAGTAGGTAAGAAAAATTGGTTTTGCATAATGCGAAACAAAACGGCAGATATGTCTGCTAATAGGGGCCATTTTGCTGTCCTTATATACACACCAGAATAATACTCATGTGTTTCATGCGCCGACAATCCATCAAGCGGTGTGGCTTCATAGCTTACCCATCCATCCATCCATCTTCTTCCGCTTATCCGAGGTCGGGTCGCGGGGGCAGCAGCCTAAGCAGGGAAACCCAGACTTCCCTCTCCCCAGCCACTTCGTCTAGCTCTTCCCGGGGGATCCCGAGGCGTTCCCAGGCCAGCCGGGAGACATAGTCTTCCCAACGTGTCCTGGGTCTTCCCCGTGGCCTCCTGCCAATTGGTCGTCCCCGAAACACCTCCCTAGGGAGGCGTTGGGGTGGCATCCTGACCAGATGCCCGAACCACCTCATCTGGCTCCTCTCCATGTGGAGGAGCAGCGGCTTTACTTTGAGTTCCTCCCGGATGGCAGAGCTTCTCACCCTATCTCTAAGGGAGAGACCTAAACTCATTTGGGCCGCTTGTACCCGTGATCTTATCCTTTCGGTCATGACCCAAAGCTCATGACCATAGGTGAGGATGGGAACGTAGATCGACCGGTAAATTGAGAGCTTTGCCTTCCGGCTCAGCTCCTTCTTCACCACAACGGATCGGTACAACGTCCGCATTACTGAAGACGCCGCACCGATCCGCCTGTCGATCTCACGATCCACTCTTCCCTCACTCGTGAACAAGACTCCTAGGTACTTGAACTCCTCCACTTGGGGCAGGGTCTCCTCCCCAACCCGGAGATGGCACTCCACCCTTTTCTGTATGAGAACCTTGGACTCGGACTTGGAGGTGCTGATTCTCATTCCAGTCGCTTCACACTCGTCTGCGAACCGATCCAGTGAGAGCTGAAGATCCCGGTCAAATGAAGCCATAGTTTACCAAAGTCATACTAAAAATATTTTGACAGATTTTTGAGTGCCGTGTGTAACGTTCTATAGTCTCGATGGAACATTTAAAGTTTTGGTGTTTATTGCCATCATATTGCAGTCTAAACGTATCTCTTATGTATGTGTGCCATCTACAGTTCACACTTATCATTACACCACGTACCAAATAAAATAGGTTCGAGGTCGGTAAGCACAACCAGAATCATGCCGTACATTAGGCGCACTGGGTTATAAGGCGCACAGTCGATTTTTGAGAAAATAAAAAGATTTTAAGTGCGCCTCATAGTCCGAAAATTACGGTAATCTTGTTTGTGTATTAAAACAACAGTTAAAATAGCAGCAATGAACAAACGGGTTAGTGCATGTGCCTCACAATACAAAGGTCCTGAGTAGTCCTGAGTTCAATCCCGGGCTCGGGATCTTTGTGTGGAGTTTGCATGTTCTCCCCGTGACTGCGTGGGTTCCCTCCGGGTACTTTGGCTTCCTCCCACGTCCAAAGACATGCACCTGGCGATAGGCCCCTCCCACCTCCAAAGACATGCACCTGGGGATAGGTTGATTGGCAACACTAAATGGTCCCTAATGTGTGAATGTGAGTGTGAGTGCTGTCTGTCTATCTGTGTTGGCCCTGCAATGAGGTTGCGACTTGTCCAGGGTGTACCCCGCCTTCCGCCCGATTGTAGCTGAGATAGGCTCCAGCGACCCCAAAAAGGGACAAGCGGTAGAAATGGATGAATGGATGGAAAACAAACAACAAAACACAAACCTCTTTAAAAGGAAAGCATTTTGTGATGTTTAAAAAGCTGCACACTGGTATATTGACTATTGATTAACTTTTGGCAGTGTCAGCACTCTAATACAGTGTTAGGGGTGTGGGAAAAAATCGATTCCAATACGTTGTGCGATTCAGAATCGATTCTCATTTAAAAAAAAAAAAAAAAAAGTTTATTTGTTATTTTTTTATCAATCCAACAAACCACTACACAGCAATACCACAACAATGCAATCCAATTCCAAAACCGAACCTGACCCAGCAACACTCAGAACTGCAATAAACAGCAATTGAGAGGAGACACAAACACCACACAGAACAAACCAAAAGTAGTGAAACAAAAATGAATATTATCAACAACAGTATCAATATTAGTTATCATTTCAGCATAGCAGTGATTAAAAATCCCTCATTGACATTATCATTAGACATTTATAAAAAAGTAAAAAAAATCACAGTGGCTTACACTTGCATCGCATCTCATAAGCTGGACAACACACTGTGAATGATTGACGAGGACCCCGACTTAAACAAGTTGAAAAACTTATTGGGGTGTTACCATTTAGTGGTCAATTGTACGGAATATGTACTGTACTGTGCAATCTACTAATAAAAGTATCAATCAATCAATCCAATATTTACACAAAGATACAATAAGACATATTTTTGGTTTGTTTAATAGTTAAAACAAATATACATTATTGCAATCAGTTGATAAAACATTGTCCTTTACAATTATAAAAGCTTTTTACAAAAATCTACTATTCTGCTAGCATGTCAGCAGACTGGGGTAGATCCTGCTGAAATCCTATGTATTGAATGAATACAGAATGGCTTTGAATCGGAAAAATATTGTTTTTGAATCGAAAAAAATCGATATATTATCGAATCGTGATCCCAAGAATCGATATTGAATCCAATCGTGGGACACCCAAAGATTCGCAGCCCTATACAGTGTTTTTCAACCTTTTTTGAGCCAATGCACATTTTTTGCGTTGAAAAAATGCGGAGGCGCACCATCAGCAGAAATAATTAAACAAAACTCAGTTTACAGTAAAAAGTCGGTCTTGCAATTGTTGGATATGACTTTAAACCATAACCAAGCATGCATCACTGTAGCTCATGGGTGTCAAACTCTGGCCCGCGGTCCAAACCTGGCCCGCCGTGTAATTTAATTTGGCCCTTGAGGCGATATCAATTTAGCATTAGAGCTGGCCCGCCGGTGTTATACAGCGTCGGTGCCGCTGTGACACAGCATTCACCGCTAATACTCATACTTGACAACCCTCCTAATTTTCCCGGTAGACTGCCAAAGTTCAGTGCCACTCCCGAAAATCTTCCGGAGCAACCATTCTCCCGAATTTCTACCGATTTCCACCTGGACAACTATATTGGGGGCGTGCATTTAAGGCACTGCCTTTAGCATTCCCTCCATACTAACGGTGTGTCACATAATATTTGTGGCTTTTACACACACACACACACACACACACACACACACACACACACACACACACACACACGCACACACACACACACACACACACGCACACACACACACACACACACACGCACGCACAAGTGAATGCAAGGCATACTTGGTCAACAGCCATACAGGTCACACTGAGGGTGGCCGTATAAACAACTTTAGCACTGTTACAAATATGCGCCACACTGTAAACCCACACCAAACAAGAATGGCAAACACATTTCGGGCACCGTAACACAACAGAACAAATCTACCCAGAACCCCTTGCAGCACTAACTCTTCCGGGAAACTTCCAGCAAACTGACCAATAATTAACGTTTTATTCATGCATTTTCTCTTTCTACTTCAAGGCTTGAATGTTTGGTTCATTCATTATTGTTATTTTATTTTCAAATGTATTATTAGCCTGTGGAAAAAAAAATTATATTTACCTCAGTAGATTGCAAATTGAAAAAAAGGCATACAGTTTTTATTTAAATTGTATTTGATATGCCATTGATATTTTTTAAATTATTATTATTATGATTTGAAACTGGATTTTGCATGTCACTAAGTTATAAAAGCCTTGCTTGTTCAATATTTATTGCAAAACTTGTTTGGGTCCCTATTAAAAGGTTAATTTGTTCAACCTTGGCCCGCGACTTTGTTCCGTTTAAAATTTTGGCCCACTCTGTGTTTGAGTTTGACACCCCTGCTATAGCTCTTGTCTCAAAGTAGGTGTACTGTCACCACCTGTCACACCCTGACTTATTTAGACTTGTTTGCTGTTTTCCTGTGTGTAGTGTATTAGTTCTTGTCTTATACTCCTATTTTGGTGGCTTTGTTCTTTTTTGGTATTTTTCTGCAGCTGGTTCATGTCTTCCTTTGAGCGATATTTCCCGCATCTACTTTGTTTTCATCCTTCCTTGTGGGGACATTGTCAATTGTCATGTTCGGATGTACATTGTGGACGCCATTGTTGCTCCACAGTAAGTCTTTGCTGTGGTCCAGCATTCTGTTTTTGTTAACTTTGCAGCCAGTTCCGTTTTAGTTTTGTTCTGCATAGCCTTCCCTAAGCTTCAGTGTATTTTCTTAAGAGCACTTACCTTTGGTTTATTTTTTGTTTAAGCATTAAATACATTTTTACCTGCACACTGCCTCCCTGCTGCCACCTACTGATATGGAAGAGTATTACAATGGCACTCTGCCAAGCTCCAGACAGCATTGACACTCAACAACACATCATTTGCAGACTATGGTTTGCAAAAAATATTTTTTACCGCCAAATAGGTGAAATGAGATAAATCTCCCACGGCACACCAGACTGTGGTTGAAAAACACTGCTCTAATAGACTCAATGTGTTGAATTGCATCTTTGATTATTTTTTACCCAACAGTCCTGCAGATGTCCGACATCAAGCCTCCGCATTAAATGCTCGCTTATCACAGATGTACTGCCATAAAAACAAGGTCCGCTTTGCAAAACAAGCAACGTAATCATGTTTATGACGTCACAACTATTGTCGATTAATCGTTGCGGCCTGATAGTATACAAGAGTTTAGGTCTCCTACTATACGTAACACAAACACTCAATTACCATGAATTGATTAACGTGAACCCCGACTTAAAATAGTTGAAAAACTTATTGGGGTGTTACCATTTAGTGGTCAATTGTACGGAATATGTACTGAACTGTGCAATCTACTAATAAAAGTATCAATCAATCTGTTGACGTCTGAGCACTAAGAAAAAATTGCATGCCTTAATTCCATCACAGACTATTATTCAAATGGAAGTTTGCATCATGAGATTTGCTAAATTACATAAACTGACAACCGGCTTTCCATCTTTTATACCAGTGGTTCTCAAATGGGGGCACGCGTACCCCTGGGGGTACTTGAAGGTATGCCAAGGGGTACGTGAGATTTAAAAAAAATATTCTAAAAAGAGCAACAATTCAAAAATCCTTTATAAATATATTTATTGAGTAATACTTCAACAAAATATGAATGTAAGTTCATCCATCCATCCATCCATTTTCTACCGCTTATTCCCTTTTGGGGCGCCTATCTCAGCTACAATCGGGGGGAAGGCGGGGTACACCCTGGACAAGTCGCCACCTCATCACAGGGCCAACACACAGACAGACAACATTCACACTCACATTCACAGACTAGGGACCATTTAGTGTTGCCAATCAACCTATCCCCAAGTTCATAAACTGTGGAAAAAAAAAAATGCAACAATGCAATATTCAGTGTTGACAGCTAGATTTTTTTGTGGACATGTTCCATAAATATTGATGTTAAATATTTCTTTTTTTGTAAAGAAATGTTTAGAAGTAAGTTGATGAATCCAGATGGATCTCTATTACAATCCCCAAAGAGGGCACTTTAACTTGATGATTATCAATCAATCAATCAATCAATGTTTACTTATATAGCCCTAAATCACTAGTGTCTCAAAGGGCTGCACAAACCACCACGACATCCTCGGTAGGCCCACATAAGGGCAAGGAAAACTCACACCCAGTGGGACATCGGTGACAATGATGACTATGAGAACCTTGGAGAGGAGGAAAGCAATGGATGTGGAGCGGGTCTACTTCTATGTGTAGAAATCTTCATTTATAATTGAATCACTTGTTTATTTTTCAACAAGTTTTTAGTTGTTTTTTTTTAATATCTTTTTTTCCAAATAGTTGAAGAAAGACCACTACAAATGAGCAATATTTTGCACTGTTATACAAGTTAATAAATCAGAAACGGATGACATAGTGCTGTATTTTGCTTCTTTATCCATTTTTTTTCAACCAAAAATGCTTTGCTTTGATTAGTGGGTACTTGAATTAAAAACATGTTCACAGGGGGTACATCACTGAAAAAAGGTTGAGAACCACTGTATTAGACTATATTGAATCAATCAAATGATGGATTGGGTGTACCAATTGGTGTAGGTCAATATTAGCTCGGTTGGTAGAGTGGCCGTGCCAGCAATTTTAGGGTTGCAGGTTCGATTCCCGCTTCCGCCATCCTAGTCACTGCCGTTGTGTCCTTGGGCAAGACACTTTACCCACCTGCTCCCAGTGCCACCCACACTGGTTTAAATGTAACTTACATATTGGGTTTCACTATGTAAAGCGCTTTGAGTCACTAGAGAAAAGCGCTATATAAATATAATTCACTTCACAATTCACTTCACTTATTAAAGAGAAAATCTAAGGATATATAAAAAAAAAAAAGAGACGAGGAATCCTCTTAATTAGAAGAGTGATGCTCTCCTAGTTGCCCGTCCTTGCAGAACTCATTGTTTTGCCAGCAGGTCTGAGGCTGTGTTGACAACCCCCCCCCCCCCAAATGCTGCTGATTCAACCATGAGACGAAACTGAAACTAATCTGTGATCTCAGTGCAGCAAACAAAGACGATCAGAATGACTAAACAGTTTACTGTTTCCAGAAATGACCAATGTGGAGAAAATATATCCATCCATCCATTTTTTACCGCTTATTCCCTTTTGGGGTAGCTGGCGCCTATCTCAGCTACAATATTTTTGTAAATATCTATGTAAGGTAAAAATGAATAGATCCATTTTATATACCTCTAGTCCTGTTCCGGGATTGCAGGGGGAGAAGCCACTGCTGACATAAGCCGATTGTACTCTGTACGGGTTTAGAGGCGTTGGTTTTAGATGTCAGCTCACATTACAAGAGTTAATTCCTGGAGACAGAAAGTCAAATCCAACGTTTGAGGTACTCACATTGGTTACTGCTCCAGTTAAGTCCTGCAGATGTCAGAACCATCCTTTTTAAACTTTTACCGACAGTTTCCTAGCTTTGGAATACTCACGCTGAAAACAGTACCAGAAACAAGTGTGTGCAGTACTGTAACACTGTGCTGCCTTCACGTAGCATTACAGTGGTACTTCGTAAACCAAAGTGTGACGTTTGCTGGGCATAGTGATGCGGGTCGTTCTCTCAATGATGCAGTTCGGGCTCGGACACAGCGTAAAGTAAGAAATTATGATTTATTTAAACTAAAAACAGACTAAGAACAGAAAAACTTAGACGAGGCACAGAAGGCAAAACTAACCGAACTAGCATGGGAGCTAGAAAACCCAAAATCATAGCGCGGAAGCTAGCAAGTACAAAGCAGGTTTACCAGAATCGGGGATTAAGCGTCGTCACTTGTTGCGTGCAGCAAAAGCTAGGAAGCGAGGACGAGTCAACGGAAAAGGCAGGCTTAAATAATGACATTAATTACAAACAGGTGTGCGTCCGGAAACAAAAAGCAGGTGAAACAAATAAACTATGTTAACAGAACAAACCAGGAACTAAGGCAAACATTAGCAGAATAGAATACAGAAACGGAACAAAACCAGAATATGTTATGATCCGGGCAGCGGATCATAACACCAAAGTATATTTTGAATCAATCATTAAAACAATTTGAAATCAATTATCTGTGTTGGGCCACCAAAAACATCGATTGTAATCTGTAACATTTTTTTTAAAAAGATTGAAATTGATACATTTTTTTTGACAGAAAAAAATATATGTACTGCTTGAAATTGCATACATTTCAAACTTTAATAGCATCCAATATTGCAAAAAATATTACAGTATATTTTAATACTTTCCAAACATGTTTTTGTCTGAATAAAAATACTTTACCGCAAACTACCCATCCAATTCATATGAATGACAATACATTTTACGATGTTCTTTGCACCACATTACTGTAAATTGAAAAACCTACTACTGTTTTCAGCGTTAAAATTTTGTTGACTGAGCTACTAGTTTTTCACTGCAAAATCCACGGTTGTTGTTTTAAACGGCGTATTACTGTAAATTGAAAGACTAGCAGCTAAGTTGACAGAATAAAAAAAGAACTTGTACTATTTTTCCGTGAACAATATACCGTATTTTTCGGACTATAAGTTGCAGTCTTCTCCACAGTCCAGCGGGGGTTGAGACCCGGCCAAACCAGGAAAAAAAAAAAAATAATAAAAATTTTTTTCTTTTTTTTTAATAGTTTGCCCAAGTCTCACCGGGAGTGAGACTTGGGCTACAAAAAAACCCCCGCAACTTATAGTCCGAAAAATACGGTAATGTTATATAAACCTAATGTTAATTTAACACAAAAATTCTGGCAACTGAGCTGTCAGCTTTTTCTGTAAAACCCCCTGAAAAAACAGTGGTACTGTTTTTCCATTTACTGTAAAATGTTGTAAAAAAAAACCTTGAAGGCCTACTGAAATTAGATTTTCTTAATCAGATCCATTTTATGTGTCATACTTGATCATTTTGCGATATTGCCATATTTTTGCTGAAAGGATTTAGTAGAGAACATCCACGATAAAGTTCGCAACTTTTGGTCGCTAATGAAGCCTTGCCTGTACCGGAAGTAGCAGACGATGTGCGCGTGACGTCACGGGTTGTGGAGCTCCTCACATCCTCACATTGATTACAATCATAGACACCAGCAGCACGAGCGATTTTGACCGAGAAAGCGACAATTTCCCCATTAATTTGAGCGAGGATGAAAGATTTGTGGTTAAGGAAAGTTAGAGTGAAGCACTAAAGAAGAAAAAGAAAAAAGAAAGGGCGACGGCTCCAGGCGACGGCAGTGTGAGCGATTCAGATGTTATTAGACACATTTACTAGGACAATTCTGGAAAATCCCTTATCTGCTTATTGTGTTAATAGTGTTTTAGTGAGATTATAAAGTCATACCTGAAAGTCGGAGGGCTGGGGTGAACGCCAGTGTGCTACAGGAGGAGGTCGCATAATCCACTCAAGTCTCCGGTAATTCACAATTTTCCCATCCAAAAACTTGCTCGTTGACGTAGAGAAACATGTTTGATTGACCGCTCTGTGTTAAAGCTTCACAACAAACAAACACCAGCTGTGTTTCGGTGCTAAAGGCAGCTGCAATCCACCGCTTTCCACCAACAGCATTCTTCTTTGACGTCTCCATTATTAATTGAACAAATTGCAAAATATTCAGCAACACAGATGTCCAAAATACTGTGTAATTATGCGATGAAAAGAGACGACTTTTGTGGTGCTGGATATGTCCACTACAACCCGAGACGTCACAAACATACGTCATCATTCTGCGACGTTTTCAACGAGAAAATCCGCTGGAAATTTAAATTTGTAATTTAGTCAACTAAAGCGGCCGTATTGGCATGTGTTGCAATGTTAATATTTCATCATTGATATATAAACTATCAGACTGCGTGGTGGCTAGTAGTGGCTTTCAGTAGTGTCAAGTACTAATCTTGTGACCACTGTGACTAGCAGCATTAAGGACATTAAAATCTAGCATTATGCAGAGTAATCACATCTCACCAGTGTATGAAATAAAACATACACTGGAGTGAATTGGTTGCTGCAGTATTGCATTTGTTGGTCTTCAAAACTAATCTTTGTTTGGCATTGTGGAATAATATGATAAATATTTGAAAGATCAGTAGAAAAGGGGAGTCATCTGATTATTTTAAATGACATTAATGCTCTGCCAAGTTAAGTTAAATATTACTCAACATTGACGGACATTTATGTTATCAGCCCTTTGAGACATCTGAGACTAAGCGCTGTATTCTGTATTTTTCGGATTAAAAATCGCTCCGGAGTATATGTTGCACTGGCCGAAAATGCATAATAAAGAAGGAAAAAAACATATACTTGTCGCATTGGAGTAGGGCTAGGCGATATGGCCTTTTTTTAATATTGCGATATTTTTAGGCCATATCGCGATGTACGATATATATATCGGTATTTTGCTTTAGCCTTGAATGAACACTTCCATTTTCTACCGCTTATTCCCTTTCGGGGTCGCGGGGGGCGCTGGCGCCTATCTCAGCTACAATCAATGAATGAATGAACACTTGATGCATATAATGACAGCAGTATGATGATTCTATGTGTCTACATTCAAACATTCTTCTACATACTGCATTCATACATGCTACTTTTAAACTTTCATGCAGAGAAGGAAATCACAACTAAGTCAATTTACCAAAACTGAATTTATTAAAGTTATTAGCAGTTGACTTTTCAAACAATGCTACATACTGTATTAGCAGTTATGTTAGTTTTGGTAGCAACGCTTGTGCCCCACACTTGACAAATTAAAGTTGTCTATTCGACATATTCCCGCTTGAAGCCGAACCACCGCCAGACCACGGACCCCCTGCTGTTTTTCTGGGGAATTAATTCTTAATTTTTTACCAGATTCGCGCCGTCTTTCCCTCGTATTATCCCTCGGAACACTCTGCTAGCATCACAGCTAACGTTAGCCACACTGCTACCTCTCTGCTGGGTGAGGGCGTATACGTATGTGACGTATCAGGTGTCAGTATGTGACGTATGAGGTGTCAGTATGTGACGTGTGAGGTGACAGTATGTGACGTATGAGGTGTCAGTATGTGACGTATTAGGTGTCAGTATGTGACGTATTAGGTGTCAGTATGTGACGTATGAGGTGTCAGTATGTGACGTGTGAGGTGTCAGTATGTGACGTGTGAGGTGTCAGTATGTGACGTATGAGGTGTCAGTATGTGACGTGTGAGGTGTCAGTATGTGACGTGTGAGGTGTCAGTATGTGACGTATGAGGTGTCAGTATGTGACGTGTGAGGTGTCAGTATGTGACGTATGAGGTGTCAGTATGTGACGTATGAGGTGTCAGTATGTGACGTGTGAGGTGTCAGTATGTGACGTGTGAGGTTTCAGTATGTGACGTGTGAGGTGTCAGTATGTGACGTGTGAGGTGTCAGTATGTGACGTGTGAGGTGTCAGTATGTGACGTGTGAGGTGTCAGTATGTGACGTATGAGATGACAGTATGTGACGTATGAGCTGTCAGTATGTGACGTGTGAGGTGTCAGTATGTGACGTATGAGGTGTCAGTATGTGACGTATGAGGTGTCAGTATGTGACGTGTGAGGTGTCAGTATGTGACGTGTGAGGTGTCAGTATGTGACGTGTTAGGTGTCAGTATGTGACGTGTGAGGTGTCAGTATGTGACGTGTGAGGTGTCAGTATGTGACGTGTGAGGTGTCAGTATGTGACGTATGAGATGACAGTATGTGACGTATGAAGTGTCAGTATGTGACGTATGAGGTGACAGTATGTGACGTATGAGGTGTCAGTATGTGAAGTATGAGGTGACAGTATGTGACGTATGAGGTGTCAGTATGTGACGTATGAGATGACAGTATGTGACGTATGAAGTGTCAGTATGTGACGTATGAGATGACAGTATGTGACGTGTGAGGTGTCAGTATGTGACGTATGAGGTGACAGTATGTGACGTATGAGGTGTCAGTATGTGACGTATGAGGTGTCAGTATGTGAAGTATGAGGTGACAGTATGTGACGTATGAAGTGTCAGTATGTGACGTATGAGGTGACAGTATGTGACGTGTGAGGTGTCAGTATGTGACGTATGAGATGACAGTATGTGACGTATGAGGTGTCAGTATGTGACGTGTGAGGTGTCAGTATGTAACGTGTGAGGTGACAGTATGTGACGTATGAGATGACAGTATGTGACGTATGAAGTGTCAGTATGTGACGTATGAGGTGTCAGTATGTGAAGTATGAGGTGACAGTATGTGACGTATGAGGTGTCAGTATGTGACGTATGAGATGACAGTATGTGACGTATGAAGTGTCAGTATGTGACGTATGAGATGACAGTATGTGACGTGTGAGGTGTCAGTATGTGACGTATGAGGTGACAGTATGTGACGTATGAAGTGTCAGTATGTGACGTATGAGATGACAGTATGTGACGTGTGAGGTGTCAGTATGTGACGTATGAGGTGTCAGTATGTGACGTATGAAGTGTCAGTATGTGACGTATGAGGTGACAGTATGTGACGTATGAGGTGTCAGTATGTGAAGTATGAGGTGACAGTATGTGACGTATGAGGTGTCAGTATGTGACGTATGAGATGACAGTATGTGACGTATGAAGTGTCAGTATGTGACGTATGAGATGACAGTATGTGACGTGTGAGGTGTCAGTATGTGACGTATGAGGTGACAGTATGTGACGTATGAGGTGTCAGTATGTGACGTATGAGGTGTCAGTATGTGAAGTATGAGGTGACAGTATGTGACGTATGAAGTGTCAGTATGTGACGTATGAGGTGACAGTATGTGACGTGTGAGGTGTCAGTATGTGACGTATGAGATGACAGTATGTGACGTATGAGGTGTCAGTATGTGACGTGTGAGGTGTCAGTATGTGACGTGTGAGGTGTCAGTATGTGACGTATGAGATGACAGTATGTGACGTATGAAGTGTCAGTATGTGACGTATGAGGTGACAGTATGTGACGTGTGAGGTGTCAGTATGTGACGTATGAGATGACAGTATGTGACGTGTGAGGTGTCAGTATGTGACGTATGAGGTGACAGTATGTGACGTATGAGGTGTCAGTATGTGACGTATGAGGTGTCAGTATGTGAAGTATGAGGTGACAGTATGTGACGTGTGAGGTGTCAGTATGTGACGTATGAGATGACAGTATGTGACGTATGAAGTGTCAGTATGTGACGTATGAGGTGACAGTATGTGACGTGTGAGGTGTCAGTATGTGACGTATGAGATGACAGTATGTGACGTGTGAGGTGTCAGTATGTGACGTATGAGGTGTCAGTATGTGACGTATGAGATGACAGTATGTGACGTGTGAGGTGTCAGTATGTGAAGTATGAGGTGACAGTATGTGACGTATGAGGTGACAGTATGTGACGTATGAGGTGTCAGTATGTGACGTATGAGATGACAGTATGTGACGTATGAAGTGTCAGTATGTGACGTATGAGATGACAGTATGTGACGTGTGAGGTGTCAGTATGTGACGTGTGAGGTGACAGTATGTGACGTGTGAGGTGTCAGTATGTGACGTATGAGGTGACAGTATGTGACGTATGAGGTGTCAGTATGTGACGTATGAGGTGTCAGTATGTGACGTATGAGGTGTCAGTATGTGACGTATGAGGTGTCAGTATGTGACGTATGAGGTGTCAGTATGTGACGTATGAGGTGTCAGTATGTGACGTATGAGGTGTCAGTATGTGACGTATGAGGTGACAGTATGTGACGTATGAGGTGACAGTATGTGACGTGTGAGGTGTCAGTATGTGACGTGTGAGGTGTCAGTATGTGACGTATGAGGTGTCAGTATGTGACGTATGAGGTGACAGTATGTGACGTATGAGGTGTCAGTATGTGACGTATGAGGTGTCAGTATGTGACGTATGAGATGACAGTATGTGACGTATGAGATGACAGTATGTGACGTGTGAGGTGTCAGTATGTGACGTATGAGGTGTCAGTATGTGACGTATGAGGTGTCAGTATGTGACGTATGAGGTGACAGTATGTGACGTATGAGGTGTCAGTATGTGACGTGTGGAAGAATGTGCACTTGCTGTCTGTGAGAAGGAAAGACAGGAAGGAGTGGGAAGAGCCTGTAGTGTAATGCCCGCAGCTAAAAATCAACTGCGTGAGAACATATACTCGAATATTACGATATAGTCATTTTCTATATCACGTATATCGATATATCACCCAGCCCTACACTGGAGTATAAGTCGCATTTTTGGGGGAAATTTATTTGATAAAACCCAACACCAAGAATAGACATTTGAAAGGCAATTTAAAATAAATAAAGAATAGTGAACAACAGGCTGAATAAGTGTAGGTTATATGAGGCATAAATAACCAACTGCTATGTTAACCTAACATATTATGGTAAGAGTCATTCAAATAACTATAACATATAGAACATGCTATACCTTTACCAAACTATCTGTCACTCCTAATCCATAAATCTGATTGATTGATTGATTGATTTATACTTTTATTAGAAGATTGCACAGTTCAGTACATATTCCGTACAATTGACCACTAAATGGTAACACCCCAATAAGTTTTTCAACTTGTTTAGGTCGGGGTCCACGTTAATCAATTCCGATGAAATAGTCTTCCTCGATGTCGCTTCTAAACAACTCTGCCAACTCCAAAGGTATGCGGCGCTTCCTAATGTCGTTTTCTGCTGCATATTTCACTACATCCATCTATGGCAGTAGTATATAGGAGTTAGCATCCCATGACCCACAATGCACTTCTGCCATGACCCCCCCCGCCAAATTCTTATTGGTTGACGTGTATGTGACGATTGCTGACATTTTCTTCGTCTCATCCGCAAATGAGCTAAAAAAAATATAATTTGATATTTTACGATAATGGTAATAATTGGGCTTCACGGTGGTGGAGGGGTTAGTGCGTCTGCCTCACAATACGAAGTTCCTGCAGTCCTGGATTCAAATCCAGGCTCGGGATCTTTCTGTGTGGAGTTTGCATGTTCTCCCCGTGAATGCGTGGGTTCCCTCCGGGTACTCCGGCTTCCTCCCACTTCCAAAGACATGCACCTGGGGATAGGTTGATTGGCAACACTAAAATTGGCCCTAGTGTGTGAATGTGAGTGTGAATGTTGTCTATCTGTGTTGGCCCTGCGATGAGGTGGCGACTTGTCCAGGGTGTACCCCGCCTTCCGCCAGATTGTAGCTGAGATAGGCGCCAGCGCCCCCTGCGACCTCGAAAGGGAATAAGCGGTAGAAAATGGATGGATAGACGGGTGTTAATAATGTCACACATAAGTCGCTCCGGAGTATATGTCGCATCCCCGGCCAAACTATGAAAAAACTAATACGGTAAGTAAGGTTTGAAGTTTTTAAAGTTTTTTCCAACAAATTGGTCCTGAAAGCTGTAGAAGAATGTTTCGGTAAAGCAACCAGTATGACATTAGGAAAGCATCACGTTGCATCAGACTCGAGCCACAAATGTCTTTTTCATCCAACCCGTAAAGTCATGTTCTCCCTTTGAAGTTTAAAAAACGTGCTGCGCTTCCATTATTTTTATGTTATTTGTTGTGTAATTGTCCAATCCCGCTGACAAACTGTCATCACTGATTACACTCAGGATAAGTGGCGCAGTGGAATTTGAGCATGCATACTGAAAAACAATAACATCTATTCAGATATTCTGACAGATATTCAGATTGACAGGAAGGAGAATGTTGATTTAAATCCAGGCATATTGATGATTGTTTTGTCTCATTGTGAGACTTTCTCTTCGTCTTGTTTTTTTCTTGCCATGGTTATAATAATGAAATGGGGAATTAAAGAAATATGAGGCTGAAAGGCCAACCAACCAGTCTACATGTGCTTTGTGGACTTGGAGAAGGCATTGGACCGTGTCCCTGGGGAAGTCCTGTGGGGAGTGCTCAGAGAGTATGGGGTACCGGACTGTCTTATTGTGGCGGTCCGCTCCCTGTATGATCAGTGTCAGAGCTTGGTCCGCATTGGTAGTAAGTCGGACACGTTTCCAGTGAGGGTTGGACTCCGCCAAGGCTGTCCTTTGTCACCCATTCTGTTCATAACTTTTATGGACAGAATTTCTAGGCGCAGTCAAGGCGTTGAGGGGTTCCGGTTTGGTAACCGCAGGATTAGGTCTCTGCTTTTTGCAGATGATGTGGTCCTGATGGCTTCATCTGACCAGGATCTTCAGCTCTCACTGGATCGGTTTGCAGCCGAGTGTGAAGCGACCGGAATGAGAATCAGCACCTCCAAGTCCGAGTCCATGGTTCTCTCCCGGAAAAGGGTGGAGTGCCATCTCCCGGTTGGGGAGTAGATCGTGCCCCAAATGGAGGAGTTCAAGTACCTAAGAGTCTTGTTCACAAGTGAAGGAAGAGTGGATCGTGAGGTAGACAGGCGGATCGGTGCGGCGTCTTCAGTAATACAGACGTTGTATCGATCCGTTGTGGTGAAGAAGGAGCTGAGCCGGAAGGCAAAGCTCTCAATTTACCGGTTGATCTACGTTCCCATCCTCACCTATGGTCATGAGCTTTGGGTCATGACCGAAAGGATAAGATCACGGGTACAAGCGGCCCAAATGAGTTTGGGTCTCTCCCTTAGAGATAGGGTGAGAAGCTCTGCCATCCGGGAGGAACTCAAAGTAAAGCCGCTGCTCCTCCACATGGAGAGGAGCCAGATGAGGTGGTTCGGGCATCTGGTCAGGATGCCACCTGAACGCCTCCCTAGGGAGGTGTTTAGGGCACGTCCAACCGGTAGGAGGCCACGGGGAAGACCCAGGACACGTTGGGAAGACTATGTCTCCCGGCTGGCCTGGGAATGCCTTCTGGATCCCCCGGGAAGAGCTGGACGAAGTGGCTGGGGAGAGGGAAGTCTGGGTTTCCCAGCTTAGGCTGCTGCCTCCGTGACCCGACCTCGGATAAGCGGAAAAAAATGGAGGCTGAAAGGCATTGTTAGACATCACAACACATTAATTAAAAGTGTTTTAATTACACATTATTTTTAACGCTGTCTGAATTTGTTTGTTGCCACTTCAAAGCGCCTCGTCACATATCTTGTAAACAATAATGGCCGCTTATAACAAGCATATAGCTGTGAGTTTAAATAACTGCACATCTTAATGCAGTAATGGTATGGTGCATCATTACAGTCTTATCAGAAACACGCAGGGGATTTCACAGTTCAGAGGATGCCATGTTTGTGATGAATTTAAATTAACATTCACCCTCCCATCCTCTGTTTGCATTTTGCAAAGACTTGCTTGTTTGCTTCCTTAATGCTCATCTTCTGAAATGTTTTTATTTTATCTCTGCCAAGTACCGTACTTTTCAGACTATAAATCGCAGTTTTTTTCATAGCTTGGCCTGGAGTGCGACTTATACTCAGGAGTGACTTATGTGTGAAATGAATAACACATTACCGTAAAGTATCAATATTATTTAGCTCATTCACGTAAGAGACTAGACAGATAAGATTTCATGGGATTTAGTGATTAGGAGTGACAGATTGTTTGGTAAACATATAGCATGTTCTATATCATGGGTGTCAAATTCTGGCCCGCGGGCCAAATCTGGCCCACCGTGTAATTTAATTTGGCCCTTGATGCAATATCAATTTAGCATTAGAGCTGGCCCGCCGGTTTTATATAGCGTCTGTGCCGCTGTAACACCGCATTCACCGCTAATACTCATACTTGCCAACCCTCCTAATTTTCCCGGTTGACTGCCGAAGTTCAGTGCCACTCCCGTAAAATCTCCCGGGGCAACCATTCTCCCGAATTTCTACCAATTTCCACCTGGACAACTATATTGGGGGCGTGCATTTAAGGCACTGTTTTTAGCGTTCTCTACAACCTGTCGTCACATCCGCTTTTCCTCCATACTAACAGCGTGTCACATAATATTTGTGGCTTTTACACACACACAAGTGAATGCCAAGCATACTTGGTCAACAGCCATACAGGTCACACTGAGGGTGGCTGTATAAACAACTTTAGCACTGTTACAAATATGCGCCAAAATGTGAACCCACACCAAACAAGAATGACAAACTAATTTCAGGTGAACATCCGCACCATAACACAACAGAACAAATACTCAGAACCCGTTGCGGCACTAACTCTTCCGAGAAACTTCCATCAAACTGACCAATAATTAACGTTTTATTCATGCATTTTCTCTTGCTACTTCAAGGCTTGAATGTTTGGTTCATTCATTATTGTTATTTTATTTTCAAATGTATTATTAGCCTGTGGAAAAAAATTGATAATTACCTCAGAAGCTTGCAAATAGAAAAAAAGGCATAAAAATGTTATTTAAATTTTATTTGAGATGCCATTGATATTTTTTTAATCATTATTATTATTATTTGAAACTGGATTTTGCATGTCGCTAAAGTTATATAAGCCCAGCTTGTTCAATATTTAATGCAAAACTTGTTTGGGTCCCTATTAAAAGGTTCATTTGTTCAACCTTGGCCCGCGGCTTTGTTCCGTTTAAAATTTTGGCCCACTCTGTATTTGAGTTTGACACCCCTGGTCTATATTTTATAGTTATTTGAATGACTCTTACCATAATATGTTACATTAACATAGCAGGCACCTTGTCAGTTGGTTATTTATGCCTCATATAACCTACACTTATTCAGCCTGTTCTTCACTATTCTTTATTTATTTTAAATTGCCTTTCAAATGTCTATTCTTGGTGTTGGATTTTATTAAATAAATTTCCCCCAAAAATGCGACTTATATATGTTTTTTTTTCCTTCTTTATTATGTATTTTCGGCAGGTGAGACTTATACTCCGAAAAATACAGTATTTTTTATTCATTTATTTCATGTTTATGAGGAGCACAGTGGAATAGGGGTTTGTGCATGTGCCTCACAATACGAAGGTCCTCAGTAGTTCCGGGTTCAATCCCGGGCTCGGGATCTTTCTGTGTGGAGTTTGCATGTTCTCCCCGTGACTGCGTGGGTTCCCTCCGGGTACTCCGGCTTCCTCCCACTTCCAAAGACATGCACCTGGGGATAGGCCCCTCCCACCTCCAAAGACATGCACCTGGGGATAGGCCCCTCCCACCTCCAAAGACATGCACCTGGGGATAGGTTGATTGGCAACACTAAATTGGCCCTAGTGTGTGAATGTTGTCTGTCTATCTGTGTTGGCCCTGTGATGAGGTGGCGACTTGTCCAGGGTGAACGCCGCCTTCCGCCCATGTGCAGCTGAGATAGGCTCCAGCAACCTCTGCGACCCCAAAATGGAAAGGTGGTAGAAAAATGGATGGCTGGATGAATGTTTTTGAAGAGTTTGTGGTCTTATAAGAAATGGGGGTAGGGCTTTCAAACGATTACAACTATTTTATTGTGATTAATCACAGTTTGTTCATAGTTAACTCAAAGTTAATCGCGATTATTTGCAGATCAAAATCATTTTTCGTCATTAGCAAATGTAACCGGGATTGATAATTTTCCAGTTTTTATTACCATGACTGGACAATTGGGTTACTTTAATGCGGGGGTCGGCAACCCAAAGCGTTGAAAGAGCCATATTGGACAAAAATGACCAAAAACAAATTTGTCTCAAGCCCCAAATAATTAAAAGCCGTATATAAGTCTTGAAGGCAACACATGACGTAAGTGTCTATATTAGCCTACTATCAAAATGACTATGTGTCGCAGGCTGAAGCAAATCTTTGTTGACAGAAATGTTGAAATGTAATATTCTACACATTTTTACAACATTAGAAACCATTAATAAATCAGAGGCTACTCAGAAGGTGAGATAACTCCTGGAAATCACTGGCTTTTATTGGCCACAGGTGTGTGTCCACGTTAAAGGAAATGGCAGGGTGTTTTCTTTTAATAGATTTATTACATTCTTTGGCAAGCTCGGTAATATTTGCTGTAGTCTGGAACAACATGGCACACAAGCAACTATCTTGATATGCAGCCAAAATTACATACAGATAATGTGTCATGAGACATGCAAAACTAAATTAAATACAAAGAGGATAAAAGTAAAGGATATTAAATGAGCTCAAATATATGAGGCATAATGATGCAATATGTACATACAGCTAGCCTAGATAGCATGTTAGCATTGATTCGCTTGCAGTCATGCAGTGACCAAGTATGCCTGATTAGCACGCCACACAAGTCAAAAATATCATCAAAGCGCACCTTTGTGCATTCACGCACAGTTGTTGGACAAAATGAGACAAAGAAGTGGAAGATTTTACATATAAACTGTTACATTTGTTTTTAAAAATGCTCCAGGGAGCCTCTTGGGCTGCACTATAGAGAGGGTTGCTTACCGCCGCTTGAATGAAACAATTATTAAACATGCTTTTTTTAACAACTTGACACAAAAAGGACATAAACACGCGTTTAATAACAATAAAAGTATTACCTGCAGTGGGTTGATGTCTTTGCCCTGGAGGTAAGGCGCTATACTTCCATGTCTAGATAGCAGTTTCACGCATTAAAATCACTATATGGGGATTTTTACGATCACGGTTTGATTGTCAAAGGTGTTTGGTTGTGTAATCTGTGATGTTTCTACCTGAATAAATGCTTCGGATGTTACGTACATTACATGTTCGACAAAACCCAAAACCAGTGAAGTTGGCACGTTGTGTAAATGGTAAATAAAAACCGAATACAATGATTTGCAAATCTTATTCAACCTATATATTCAATTGAATAGAATGCAAAGACAAGATACTTAACGTTCAAACTGGAAAATGTTGTTATTTTTTGCAAATATTAGCTCATTTGGAATTTGATGCCTGCAACATGTTTCAAAAATGCTGGCACAATTGGCAAAAAAGATTGATAAAGTTAAGGAATACTCATCAAACACTTATTTGGAACATCCCACAGGTGAACAGAGTAATTAGGAACAGGTGGGTGCCATGATTGGGTTTAAAAGCAGCTTCCATGAAATGCTCAGTCATTCCCGAACAAGGATGTAACAAATCATTGTCAACAAATGCGTGAGCAAATTGTCACACAGTTTAAGATCAACATTTCTCAAGGAGCTATTGCAAGGAATTTAGGGATTTCACCATCTACGGTCCGTAATATCATTAAAAGGTTCAGAGAATCTGGTGAAATCACTGCACGCAAGCAGCAATGCCCGTGACCTTAGATCCCTCTGGCGGTACTGCATAAAAAAAGCAACATCAGTGTCATCACCACATGGGCTCAGGAATACTTCAGAAAACCACTGTCAGTAACTACAGTTAGTCGCTATATCTGTAAGTACAAATTAAAACTCTACTATGTAAAGCGAAAGCCATTTATCAACAACACCCAGAAACGCTGCCGGCTTTAATGGGCCCGATTTTATCTAAGATGTAATGATGCAAAGTGCAAAAGTGTTCTGGGACAGGACGATTGATCCGTGTTAGGAAAGAATGAATCGAGCCATGTATCCTGAGATTTTGAGCCAAACCCTCCTTCCATCAGTGAGAGCTTTGAATGGTTGACTAAATACTTATTTTCCACCATAATTTACAAATAAATTCGTTAAAATTCCTATAATGGGAATTCCTGGATTTTTTTCCCCACATTCTGTCTCTCACAGTTGAAGTGTACCTATGATGAAAATGACAGACCTCTGTCATCATTTGAAGTGGGAGAACTTGCACAATCGCTGGCTGACTAAATACTTTTTGTCCCCACTGTATGTGACGTATGTAAGAAGGTGCGATTGCTGTCTGTGAGAAGGAGAGACAGGAAAGAGTGGGAAGAGCCTGTAGTGTAATGCTCGCAGCTAAAAGCAACTGCGTGACAACGTATACTCCAATATCACGATATAGTCATTTTCTATATCGCACAGAGACAAACCCGCGATGTATCGAGGATATCGATATACCGCCCAGCCCTATCTTAAGGCCTTTCTCAAAGCCTGTGCTTTCGGAGTCCGCTTTTTCCCCCTACGATATTTCAAAGTGAGGGTTTTTGGACACAGAAATAGGCAAATTGGGAATGTTGAAAACCTACTGTATTTATAGTGAGTAAGTATTAATTAGTGGGTTTGGAGACTCTCTGAACTCAAGTTTAATAACCCATTTAAGGTAATTACAGTCTCAGAAGTCTGGATTGATGCCGAGGAAGGATTGGATTTTGAGCCGGAAGGATATTAAGTGAACATTATCAACAGAAAGAATAAAAGTGATGGAAGCCTGGCGATGTACAGTATGTGTGAGTCAGTGTTTGCCTCATCTCTCACTGCAAGAAAGAGTAGAGGATGCACAACTGACCTGATAAGTCTGAAATAGACAAAAATGATACAGTATTATCTGCTCACAGATGCTAACTGGTGGTTGTTGAGCACACTGCAGCTACTCCTGAATAATCCTACTCTTCAATGCTGCCGTCACAAGCAGGATTCTTACAGGAATGAGGAAAAAATACAACCTAACATGCAGAAATGTCCCGTTTGATAGAAGTCAACTAGTTTGCCTTGTGGACATGCCATCAATGGTTATAGGACTGCAAATCTTTGGGTGCCCCACGATTCAATTCAATATCGATTCTTGCGGTCACAATTCGAATATATATATCGATTTTTTTTTTTCTCGATTTAACGCGATTCTCGATTCAAAAACGATATTTTTCCGATTCAAAGCAATTCTGTATTCAATCAATACATAGATTTCAGCTGGATCTACCCCAGTCTGCTCACATGCTTGCAGAGTAGTAGATTTTTTAAACAAAGCTTTTATAATTGTAAAGGACAATGTTTTATCAACTGATTGCAATAATGTAAATTTGTTTTAACTATTAAACGAACCAAAAATATGACTTATTTTATCTTTGTGAAAACATTGGACACAGTGTGTTGTCCAGCTTATGAGATGCCATGCAAGTGTAAGCCACTGTGACACTATTGTTCTTTTTTATTATTTTTATAAATGTCTAATTTTTAATCACTGCTATGCTGAAATTATAACTAATATTGATACTGTTGTTGATAATATTTATTTTTGTTTCACTACTTTTGGTTTGTTCTGTGTGGTGTTTGTGTCTTCTCTCAATTGCTCTGTTTATTGCAGTTCTGAGTGTTGCTGGGTCAGGTTCGGTTTTGGAATTGGATTGCATTGTTATGGTATTGCTGTGTATTATTTTGTTGGATTTAAAAAAAAAAAAGAATAAATCAACAACAAGAAAATATCGATTTTCAAAAAAAATGAGAATTGATTCTGAATCGCACAACGTGAGAATTGCGATTCGTTTTCGAATAGATTTTTTCCCACACCCATTAATGGTTATGTAAGCTTGAAAGAGGTCATAATGAATATGCATCACATTTGTTTAGTTAAACAATGGGGCCCCACTTGGGGACTCTATTGGAATGACCATAAACATTATAAAACGAAAAAAAAAATTTGGGGAAAAAACCTATCAACACACTATTTTTTATTTAACCCTTGTATTATGTTGGGAAAAATGACATTGATTATGTTGCGGGTCGTTTTGACCCGTACTGTGTAAATGCACTCAAAACAGTCACGAAAACAGGTTAAACCAATAACAATTTTATTTTAGGTTATATAAACATTTAGAAAAGTGACATACAATACATTTTTTATTCCAATTGTATTATGTTAAGGGTCAATTTGACCCATTTCAGTTTTTGTGTTGATCAAAGTACTGGTTATCCTTTCTTTTTCTTGCTGAAATCTGGTGACTTTTCCTCATCTAGGGTGATGAACTGGTGTGTAAATCTGGACACTTTGTTGTGTAGTGGAATGTTTGTGCAGAATTTGTATATAAAGATGATGTTGCGAGTCATTTTGACGCAGGCGCTTTAATGTGGGTAAATAGCTGTTCAGATCCAAAAATAAACATGTCTCCTTGATGTACTTTTTACTTTGATGTACAATTGTTTGTATTTTGATTGTCTCTGAGACCCAGAGCCAGGTGTGTGAAGAGAGGGAACTTTCTCACACTTGTCCTTGTTTCCTCAGATGTCATCCTTCTGGAGCTCATTTTTGGTGAGTTTGTCAAAGAGATGACATGAGAACAGTGACAAGGACAAGTTTGAGAAAGTTCCCTCTCTTCACACACCTGGCTCTGGGTCTCTGAGGCAGTCAAAACACAAACAATTGTACATCAAAGTAAAAAGTACATCAAAGAGACTTGTTTATTATGGCTATTTACCCACATTAAAGCGTCTGGGTCAAAATGGCCCGCAACATCATATTTGTATACACACTCTGCAAGACATTCCACTACTCAACAAAGTGTCCAGATTTTACACACCAGTTCATGACCCTAGATGAGGAAAAGTCACCAAATTTCAGCAAGAAAAAGAAAGGATAACCAGTACTTTGATAAACACAAAACCTGAAATGGGTCAAATTGACCCTCAACATAATAGAAGGGGTTAAGGAAATAAACTCCCAGACAAAATTAACATAAAAGTCTTGTCCATTTACTGTATAAGACTGGATAGATAGATAAATAGTACTTTATTGATTCCTTCAGGAGAGTTCCTTCAGGAAAATTAAAATTCCAGCAGCAGTGTACAGAGTTGAGATCAATTGAAAAAAAAAAGTAAAAAGTAAATAATGGGGGTTTAAAAGGAAACAAAATAGAGAAATATTACAAAAAGAATAAAAACAATGTGAATAATGGGAGACAGGCATGAAATGATTCAATGACAAATTATTTGTTATTTATCAGATTGCCAATCGGTTTTATAGAGAAAATATAGATAGAAAATAGTAAACACATGAGTATGTACAAAAAAATGTCAACATAGTAATTAAAAAGACTGAGACATGGAGACAAGGTAGGATTAAAGCAGATGTGCATCTTTAAACTAAACCATTACCAGGGATCCAACAGCGCCACATGCACATTATTTTAACTGGCCGTGAGATTTTGATCATTCCCAGGTCCTGGTGATCTAGTAATAAGTATTTAGAGCAGTCCTTAACCTCACACATGATAATTACATGGCGGCTTCCACAGAGAGAGCCAGTGTGTCACATTATCTGCATGCTGTAATGGAAGTGTATTCAGATAATTGCTGATTCTTTCACATGACAAAGGGCTCTGGTGAGTGTGAAGAAGGGTGAGGCCCCTGTCTAAGTGTGAAGAAGAAGGGTGAGGCCCCTGTCTAAGTTTGAAGAAGAAGGGTGAGGCCCCTGTCTAAGTGTGAAGAAGAAGGGTGAGGCCCCTGTCTAAGTGTGAAGAAGAAGGGTGAGGCCCCTGTCTAAGTTTGAAGAAGAAGGGTGAGGCCCCTGTCTAAGTGTGAAGAAGAAGGGTGAGGCCCCTGTCTAAGTGTGAAGAAGAAGGGTGAGGCCCCTGTCTAAGTGTGAAGAAGAAGGGTGAGGCCCCTGTCTAAGTTTGAAGAAGAAGGGTGAGGCCCCTGTCTAAGTGTGAAGAAGAAGGGTGAGGCCCCTGTCTAAGTGTGAAGAAGAAGGGTGAGGCCCCTGTCTAAGTTTGAAGAAGAAGGGTGAGGCCCCTGTCTAAGTGTGAAGAAGAAGGGTGAGGCCCCTGTCTAAGTGTGAAGAAGAAGGGTGAGGCCCCTGTCTAAGTTTGAAGAAGAAGGGTGAGGCCCCTGTCTAAGTGTGAAGAAGAAGGGTGAGGCCCCTGTCTAAGTGTGAAGAAGAAGGGTGAGGCCCCTGTCTAAGTTTGAAGAAGAAGGGTGAGGCCCCTGTCTAAGTTTGAAGAAGAAGGGTGAGGCCCCTGTCTAAGTTTGAAGAAGAAGGGTGAGGCCCCTGTCTAAGTTTGAAGAAGAAGGGTGAGGCCCCTGTCTAAGTTTGAAGAAGAAGGGTGAGGCCCCTGTCTAAGTTTGAAGAAGAAGGGTGAGGCCCCTGTCTGAGTGTGAAGAAGAAGGGTGAGGCCCCTGTCTAAGTGTGAAGAAGAAGGGTGAGGCCCCTGTCTAAGTTTGAAGAAGAAGGGTGAGGCCCCTGTCTAAGTTTGAAGAAGAAGAGTGAGGCCCCTGTCTAAGTTTGAAGAAGAAGGGTGAGGCCCCTGTCTAAGTTTGAAGAAGAAGGGTGAGGCCCCTGTCTAAGTTTGAAGAAGAAGGGTGAGGCCCCTGTCTAAGTTTGAAGAAGAAGGGTGAGGCCCCTGTCTGAGTGTGAAGAAGAAGGGTGAGGCCCCTGTCTAAGTGTGAAGAAGAAGGGTGAGGCCCCTGTCTAAGTTTGAAGAAGAAGGGTGAGGCCCCTGTCTAAGTTTGAAGAAGAAGAGTGAGGCCCCTGTCTAAGTTTGAAGAAGAAGGGTGAGGCCCCTGTCTAAGTTTGAAGAAGAAGGGTGAGGCCCCTGTCTAAGTGTGAAGAAGAAGGGTGAGGCCCCTGTCTAAGTGTGAAGAAGGGTGAGGCCCCTGTCTAAGTGTGAAGAAGAAGGGTGAGGCCCCTGTCTAAGTGTGAAGAAGAAGGGTGAGGCCCCTGTCTAAGTTTGAAGAAGAAGGGTGAGGCCCCTGTCTAAGTGTGAAGAAGAAGGGTGAGGCCCCTGTCTAAGTGTGAAGAAGAAGGGTGAGGCCCCTGTCTAAGTTTGAAGAAGAAGGGTGAGGCCCCTGTCTAAGTGTGAAGAAGAAGGGTGAGGCCCCTGTCTAAGTGTGAAGAAGAAGGGTGAGGCCCCTGTCTAAGTGTGAAGAAGAAGGGTGAGGCCCCTGTCTAAGTTTGAAGAAGAAGGGTGAGGCCCCTGTCTAAGTGTGAAGAAGAAGGGTGAGGCCCCTGTCTAAGTGTGAAGAAGAAGGGTGAGGCCCCTGTCTAAGTTTGAAGAAGAAGGGTGAGGCCCCTGTCTAAGTGTGAAGAAGAAGGGTGAGGCCCCTGTCTAAGTGTGAAGAAGAAGGGTGAGGCCCCTGTCTAAGTTTGAAGAAGAAGGGTGAGGCCCCTGTCTAAGTGTGAAGAAGAAGGGTGAGGCCCCTGTCTAAGTGTGAAGAAGAAGGGTGAGGCCCCTGTCTAAGTTTGAAGAAGAAGGGTGAGGCCCCTGTCTAAGTTTGAAGAAGAAGGGTGAGGCCCCTGTCTAAGTTTGAAGAAGAAGGGTGAGGCCCCTGTCTAAGTTTGAAGAAGAAGGGTGAGGCCCCTGTCTAAGTTTGAAGAAGAAGGGTGAGGCCCCTGTCTAAGTTTGAAGAAGAAGGGTGAGGCCCCTGTCTGAGTGTGAAGAAGAAGGGTGAGGCCCCTGTCTAAGTGTGAAGAAGAAGGGTGAGGCCCCTGTCTAAGTTTGAAGAAGAAGGGTGAGGCCCCTGTCTAAGTTTGAAGAAGAAGAGTGAGGCCCCTGTCTAAGTTTGAAGAAGAAGGGTGAGGCCCCTGTCTAAGTGTGAAGAAGAAGGGTGAGGCCCCTGTCTAAGTGTGAAGAAGAAGGGTGAGGCCCCTGTCTAAGTTTGAAGAAGAAGGGTGAGGCCCCTGTCTAAGTTTGAAGAAGAAGGGTGAGGCCCCTGTCTAAGTTTGAAGAAGAAGGGTGAGGCCCCTGTCTAAGTTTGAAGAAGAAGGGTGAGGCCCCTGTCTAAGTTTGAAGAAGAAGGGTGAGGCCCCTGTCTAAGTTTGAAGAAGAAGGGTGAGGCCCCTGTCTAAGTTTGAAGAAGAAGGGTGAGGCCCCTGTCTGAGTGTGAAGAAGAAGGGTGAGGCCCCTGTCTAAGTGTGAAGAAGAAGGGTGAGGCCCCTGTCTAAGTTTGAAGAAGAAGGGTGAGGCCCCTGTCTAAGTTTGAAGAAGAAGAGTGAGGCCCCTGTCTAAGTTTGAAGAAGAAGGGTGAGGCCCCTGTCTAAGTTTGAAGAAGAAGGGTGAGGCCCCTGTCTAAGTGTGAAGAAGAAGGGTGAGGCCCCTGTCTAAGTGTGAAGAAGGGTGAGGCCCCTGTCTAAGTGTGAAGAAGAAGGGTGAGGCCCCTGTCTAAGTGTGAAGAAGAAGGGTGAGGCCCCTGTCTAAGTTTGAAGAAGAAGGGTGAGGCCCCTGTCTAAGTGTGAAGAAGAAGGGTGAGGCCCCTGTCTAAGTGTGAAGAAGAAGGGTGAGGCCCCTGTCTAAGTGTGAAGAAGAAGGGTGAGGCCCCTGTCTAAGTGTGAAGAAGGGTGAGGCCCCTGTCTAAGTGTGAAGAAGAAGGGTGAGGCCCCTGTCTAAGTGTGAAGAAGAAGGGTGAGGCCCCTGTCTAAGTTTGAAGAAGAAGGGTGAGGCCCCTGTCTAAGTGTGAAGAAGAAGGGTGAGGCCCCTGTCTAAGTTTGAAGAAGAAGGGTGAGGCCCCTGTCTAAGTGTGAAGAAGAAGGGTGAGGCCCCTGTCTAAGTGTGAAGAAGAAGGGTGAGGCCCCTGTCTAAGTGTGAAGAAGAAGGGTGAGGCCCCTGTCTAAGTGTGAAGAAGAAGGGTGAGGCCCCTGTCTAAGTGTGAAGAAGAAGGGTGAGGCCCCTGTCTAAGTGTGAAGAAGAAGGGCGAGGCCCCTGTCTAAGTGTGAAGAAGAAGGGTGAGGCCCCTGTCTAAGTTTGAAGAAGAAGGGTGAGGCCCCTGTCTAAGTGAAGCCGGATAACTCCTTACACAAATAACTATTTAGCCTAAACCCCGTGTCAGCCACACTAACCCATCGTTCAAGGTGCCTCTCTTTGGATATTTTTTTGCACGGGTAAGTGCACCGTCTACAAACCCCGTTTCCATATGAGTTGGGAAATTGTGTTAGATGTAAATATAAACAGAATACAATGATTTGCAAATCCTTTTCAAGCCATATTCAGTTGAATATGCTACAAAGACAACATATTTCATGTTCAAACTGATAAACGCTTTTTTTTTTTGCAAATAATCATTAAATGTAGAATTTGATGCCAGCAACACGTGACAAAGAAGTTGGGAAAAGTGGCAATAAATACTGATAAAGTTGAGGAATGCTCATCAAACACTTATTTGGAACATCCCACAGGTGTGCAGGCTAATTGGGAACAGGTGGGTGCCATGATTGGCTATAAAAGCAGCTTCCATGAAATGCTAAGTAATTCACAAACAAGGATGGGGCGACGATCACCGATTTGTAAGCAAATTGTCAAACAGTTTTAGAACAACATTTCTCAGCGGGCTATTGCAAGGAATTTAGGGATTTTACCATCTATGGTCCGTAAAATCATCAAAAGGTTCAGAGAATCTGAGAAATCACTGCACGTAAGCGATTATATTACGGACCTTTGATCCCTCAGGCGGTACTGCATCAAAAACCGACATCAGTGTGTAAACAATATCACCACATGGGCTCAGGAACACTTCATAAAACCACTGTCAGTAACTACAGTTGGTCACTACATCTGTAAGTGCAAGTTCAAACTCTACTATGCAAAGCGAAAGCCATTTAAGGAACGCTGTCGGCTTCGCTGGGCCCGAGCTCATCTAAGATGGACTGATTTAAAGTGGAAAAGTGTTCTGTGGTTTGAAGAGTCCACATTTCAAATTATATTTGGAAACTGTGGACGTGGTGTCCTCCGGAACAAAGAGGAAAATAACCATCCGTATTGTTATAGGCGCAAAGTGTAAAAGCCAGCATGTGTGATGGTATGGGGGTGCATTAGTGCCCAAGACATGGCTAACTTACACATCTGTGAAGGCGCCATTAATGCTGAAAGGTCCATACAGGTTTTGGAACAACATATGTTGTCATCCAAGCAACGTTTTCATGGACGCCCCTGCTTATTTCAGCAAGACAATGCCAAGCCACGTGTTACAACAGCGTGCTTTCGTAGTAAAAGAGTGCGGGTACTTTCCTGGCCCGCCTGCAGTCCAGACCTGTCTCCCATGGAAAATGTGTGGCGCATTATGAAGCGTAAAATACGACAGCGGAGACCCCGGACTGTTGAACGACTGAAGCTCTACATAAAACAAGAATGAGAAAGAATTCCACTTTCAAAGCTTCAACAATTAGTTTCTTTAGTTCCTAAACGTTTTTTGAGTGTTGTTAAAAGAAAAGTGATGTAACACAGTGGTGAACATGCCCTTTCCCAACTACTTTGGCACGTGTTGCAGCCATGAAATTCTAAGTTAATTATTACTTGCAAAAAAAAATAGTTTATGAGTTTGAACATCAAATCTCTTGTCTTTGTTGTGCATTCAATTGAATATGGGTTGAAAAGAATTTGCAAGTCATTGTATTCCGTTTATATTTACATCTAACACATTTCCCAACTCATATGGAAACGGGGTTTGTAATCCATGCAACATTTGGTCTACATCAGGGGTGCCCATTACGTCGATCACGAGCTACCAGTCGACCGCAGGGGGTGTGTCAGTCGATCTCCAGCCTGGCTTTTAAAAAAAATAGACCTAAAAATGAGTGATCATCAATCTTCACCAAGACGTCACTTAAATGACATTCACGGTACCGGAGGGTCTTGTGAGATGACGCTGGCTGCTGCAAGATCATTATTATTAAAATATGACCGAGAGGAAGGCGAGAAACACTTTTTATTTCAACAGACTCTCGAGCCGTACCTTCCGTCAAAACTCTAAAGGCCGACTGCACATTTCCTATCTTCACAATAAAAGCCCTGCTTCAGGCTGCCTGCGCTAACTAAATACAGAGTCTCGGAAAACTGGCGTGCACAAGCGATCCCTCAGAAAGCTGGCGTGCACATCACTTGTGCACGCCAGCTTTCTGAGACTCTTATTTTGTTAGTGCAGGCAGCATGAAGCAGGGCTTTTATTGTGAAGATAGGAAATGTGCAGTCGGCCTTTAGAGTTTTGACGGAAGGGACGGCGCCAAAGTCTGTTGAAATAAAAAGTGTTTCTCGCCTTCCTCTCTGTCATTTTTTCATAATAATGAACTGGCAGCAGCCAGCGTCATCTCACAAGACCCTCGGGTGCCGTGAATGTCAATCAAGCAAGCTACGGAATTTGCCGCCAATGTTTTTCTTGTAAAGTGTATGGAAGCTGGATGAATTAGATGCCAAAAACCAACCACTTTCATGTGGTATTGTACAGAAAGGACAACTTTTTTTCTCCTCCATTTGAAAATGTGGGCGTTATCATCATTACTGTCTGATTCCAATCAATGCAAGTCATCAGAATCAGGTAATACACCAACTTATATTCTTGTCTTTGTGAAAGAAAGACATCTATATGTGTTACACATGCTTGTATTATCATTAAACACATTTAACTTGTTTACAAAAATGGCTCTTTCATAAATAAATAAATATAAATGATATATATAAATGAGGTAGATCCCCTCGAGTTGGTCAATTGAAAAGTAGCTGGCCTGCAGAAAAAGTGTGGGCACCCCTGCTCTACATGATACGTAGACCACAATGAAGCGTTTCAAATCAGACCATCATTTGAAATATGACCTTTTTCCAACTCAAGACTATTGTTGTTTGTCTGCTCTTGAATCCCACCTTGTGTTCCTTGTGTAAAGAAGTGTGGCTCGGCTATTGTTTGTCTGGGTAACCTGACAGAGGTCAAGTAAGTTGAAGGGTCCTTCAGTGACCAAACAAGCAAAACCTCTTAGATTACAGAGACGCTTATTAGTCCGACATGCACAATGTGTCCTTTTTCTGCAGAGTACTGTACCCCCCTTCATGTTGAGTGCCATATGGCGTGGGCTAGTGCCATCCTCTGCAATGGTTGCCAGGGAATAAACTCCAAATGGGCCATGACAAGAATTTCGGGTGATGCCGAAGGCGCTGTTGAAATACTGTACTTTGACGGCGGCAATCTTTTTGCTTGTGTATGCGTCCAGTTGGCGACATGTTTCTCTCCTTCTCACACCATTGTGTGGTATTTTGCATCCATGCGGAAGAGCCTTTTATATACCATGGCATGGAGTCGAAAGAGACCATGGCCAAAATATTCCGTTAAGTGCAAAGAACAGTCTTGTAGAATGTGGCAAGCAAATAAACATCACACACATCCTCAGAAACACACTCCAGCTGCATCCTCGTTGGGTGGCTTTTGTCTGCGTTTGCAGCTTGCCCGTTGTTATTCATGCACGTGTCCACACTCCCTTTGCCTGCACTCCAAGGCCTACTGAAATGAGATTTTATTATTTAAAGGGGAACATTATCACAATTTCCGAAGTGTTAAAACCAATAAAAATCAGTTTCCAGTGGCTTATTTTATTTTTCTAAATTTTTTTCAAAATTTTACCCGTCCCGGAATCCATCCATCCATCCATTTTCTACCGCTTATTCCCTTTCGGGGTCGCGGGGGCGCTGGCGCCTATCTCAGCTACAATCGGGCGGAAGGCGGGGTACATCCTGGACAAGTCGCCACCTCATCGCAGGGCCAACACCGATAGACAGACAACATTCACACACTAGGGCCAATTTAGTGTTGCCAATCAACCTATCCCCAGGTGCATGTCTTTGGAGGTGGGAGGGGCCTATCCCCAGGTGCATGTCTTTGGAGGTGGGAGGAAGCCGGAGTACCCGGAGGGAACCCACGCATTCACGGGGAGAACATGCAAACTCCACACAGAAAGATCCTGAGCCTGGATTTGAACCCAGGACTGCAAGACCTTCGTATTGTGAGGCAGACGCACTAACCCCTCTGCCACCGTGAAGTCCCGGAATATCCCTAAAAAAAGCTTTATAAAGTGCTTGATTTTCGCTATTTGCTTTGTCCATTTCCCTGTGACGTTACATAGCGATTCCAATACAAACAATGGCGAAAAGCACAGCAAGATATAGCGAAATTAGCTCGGATTCAGACTCGGATTTCAGCGACTTAAGGCGATTCAACAGATTACGCATGTTATGAAACAGATGGTTGGAGTATGGAGGCAGATAGCGAAAACGAAATGGAAGAAGAAACTGATGCTATTGTGTAAATAGCTATCAACGCTATTCGGCCTTCTTTGCGTTAGCTTCGCCAGTAAAATATGCAGACCAACCGATCAGGACTTCTGCATTGATCAACTTAAATCCATCGACTGGTAAGTGTTTGTTTGGCATTAAATGTGGGTGAAAGGAAACGCTGGATGTAAATATAGTTTCAAATGTACATACAGGTAGCTTAAATAATATGTTAGCATCGATTAGCTGGCAGTCATGCCGCGACCAATTATGTCTGATTAGCACATAAGTCATAAGTAACATCAACAAAACTCACCTTTGTGATTTCGTTGACTTTATTGTTGGGAATGCATCTGCTTTGAGTGTCGCAGGATATCCAGACGTTTTTGCCATCTCTGTCGTAGCAACTTAAATCCGTCGATTGTTAAGTGTTTGTTTGGCATTAAATGTAGATGGAGGGAAATGCTAGATGTAAATATAGCTACAAATGAGGCATAATGCTGCTATATGTACACACAGCTAGCCTAAATAGCCTGTTAGCATCAATTAGCATGCCGTGCTAATCGATGCACATTCTACGTAAATCGACTTGAATCCGTCCGTGATCGTGTTGTTACACCCTCCGACAACACACCGACGAGGCATGATGTCTCCAAGGTATCGGAAAACAGTTGAAAAAAAGGAAAATAACAGAGCTGATTTGACTCGATGCGTCTGATGTGTAGGGAAAAATGGCGTTGAGTACCGATGTGACGTCACCTTCTGACGTCGTCTCTCAGAGAGGGATAAACAGAAAGGCGTTTAGTTTGCCAAAATTCACCCATTTAGAGTTCGGAAATCGGTTAGAAAAATATATAGTCTTTTTTCTGCAACATCAAGGTATATATTGATGCTTACGTAGGTTTGGTGATAATGTTCCGCTTTAAACGGGGATAGCAGGTCCATTCTATGTGTCATACTTGATCATTTTGCGATATTGCCATATTTTTGCTGAAAGGATTTAGTAGAGAACATCCACGATAAAGTTTGCAACTTTTGGTCGCTAATAAAAAAGCCTTGCCTGTACCGGAAGTAGCAGACGATGTGCGCGTGACGTCACGGGTTGTGGAGCTCCTCACATCTGAACATTGTTTACAATCATGGCCACCAGCAGCAGGAGCGATTCGGACCGGGAAAGTGACGATTTCCCCATTAATTTGAGCGAGGATGAAAGATTCGTGGATGAGGAAAGTGAGAGTGAAGGACTAGAAGAAAAAAAAAAAAAAAAACTCGACGGCAGAGTGATTCAGATGTTGTTAGACACATTTACTAGGATAATTCTGGAGAATTCTGGAGATCACGGGTACAAGCGGCCAAAATGAGTTTCCTCCGCCGGGTGGCGGGTCTCTCCCTTAGAGATAGGGTGAGAAGCTCTGCCATCCGGGAGGAACTCAAAGTAAAGCAGCTGCTCCTCCACATCGAGAGGAGCCAGATGAGGTGGTTCGGGCATCTGGTCAGGATGCCACCTGAACGCCTCCCGAGGGAGGTGTTTATGGCACGTCCAGCCGGTAGGAGGCCAAGGGGAAGACCCAGGACATGTTGGGAAGACTATGTCTCCCGGCTGGCCTGGGAACGCCTTGGGATCCCCCGGGAAGAGCTAGACAAAGTGACTGGTGAGAGGGAGGTCTGGGCTTCCCTGCTTGGGCTGCTGCCCCCGCCACCCGACCTCGGATGGGCGTAAGATGATGGATGGATGGATGGATGGATGGAATTCTGGAGAATCCCTTATCTGCTTATTGTGTTACTAGTGTTTTAGTGAGATTATAAAGTCATACCTGAAAGTCGGAGGGGTGTGGTGACCGCCAGTGTCTCTGATGGAAGCCATGGAGGAGCCAAGAAAGTCGCAGCTGCCTCTTTGACAGCTGCAGGAGGACGCAAGCTCCACTCATGTCTCTGGTAAGAGCCGACTTATTACCACAATTTTCTCACCGAAACCTGCCGGTTGACATGTGGTAGAGAAACATGTTCGCTTGACCGCTCTGTTCCATATTAAAGCTTCACAACAAACAAAGAAACACCGGCTGTGTTTGTGTTGCTAAAGGCAGCTGCAATCCACCGCTTTCCACCAATAGCATTCTTCTTTGATGTCTCCATTATTAATTGAACAAATTGCAAAAGATTCAGCAACACAGATGTCCAAAATACTGTGTAATTATGCGATTAAATCGGACAACTTTTAACCGTGAGTGGTGCTGGGATAAAATGTCCGCTCCAACCAATAACGTCAAAAGCAAGCGTCAACATAAGCGTCATTATTCCGCGATGTTTTCAACAGGACACTTCGCGGGAAATTTAAAATTGCAATTTAGTAAACTAAAAAAGCTGTATTGGCATGTGTTGCAATGTTAATATTTCATCATTGATATATAAACTATCAGACTGCGTGGTCGCTAGTAGTGGCTTTCAGTAGGCCTTTAACTTGAAGCCCATGAGCCATCCGTAGCTACAGTCAGGATCCAAAGTGTACATAGACTTGTAGAGAACATAATGTCATGGCTGTCTTGACTTTCCAATAATTTCTACCACTCTTATTTTTGACATCACTACACATTGGCCCTAGTGTGTGAATGCTGTCTGTCCATCTGTGTCGGCCCTGCAATAAATAAATGGTAAATGGTTGTACTTGTATAGCGCTTTTCTATCCTTTTTTAAGGAGCCCAAAGCGCTTTGACAGTATTTCCACATTCACACACACATTCACACACACATTCACACACTGATGGCGGGAGCTGCCATGCAAGGCGCTAATCAGGACGCATCAGGAGCAAGGGTGAAGTGTCTTGCTCAAGGACACACACGGACGTGACTAGGATGGTAGAAAGTGGAGATTGAACCAGGAACCCTCAGGTTGCTGCCACGGCTACTCTCCCAACTTCGCCACGCCGTGCCCATGATGAGGTGGCGACTTGTCCAAGGTGTACGCCGCCTGAGATAGGCTCCAGCGACTTCCCGCGACTCCGAACGGGACAAGCGGTAGAACATGGATGGATAGACAAAGATAAGACCTTATTGAAAAAAGTCCTGCGCTCAGATGAAACAAAAACATTGGCCAAATTACTCATCAATATGTTTGGAGGAGAAAAGGTAAAGGCCTTTAATCCCAGGAACACCACACCTACCGTCAAGAATGGTGGTGGTAGTATTATGCTCTGGGCCTGTTTTGCTGCCAATGGAACTGGTGCTTTACAGAGAGTAAAGGGGACAATGAAAAAGTAGGATTACCTCCAAATTCTTAAGGACAACCTCAAATAATCAGCACGGAGGTTGGGTATTGGGCGCAGTTGCGTGTTTACTGCAATAAGGCGCTTTTGGTAGGAATCCAGGAGCTTCTGGCAAGCTTCTGGTTGAATTTTTGAACACTCCTCTTGACAAAATTAGCACAGTTGGGTGTTCCAACAGGACAATGACCTCAAACACACGTCAAAAGTGGTAAAGGAATGGCTAAATCAGGCTACAATTAAGTTTTTAGAATGGCCTTCCCAAATTCCTGATGGGACAGTCGCTTGCTGTCGTTTGGGTTCCCAGGCCCATCTAGGAAGGACATCTCGCTTGAGCAGGTTTGACTCGGTTTATTTTTTAATAGAGCTTTGTCTTCAGGTCAGGTCGCTTTTCAGCTCCTCCTCTCCACTGCTCGCTCACGTTCCGCTTTTCAGCCGCCGTCGTCCTCGTCTGCTCTTTTGTTGCTTTCGCTCCTCAATCGCTGCTCCTCATTCCGCCCCGTTCTCTCCTCCTTCTCCCCTTTTTATACAGCGTGAGAAGACATGTTAATTGTGTACCGGTGCGCGATCCACGCACCTGCACTTGACCGCGGCGTCGCTCCCGGCTCGCCCCGCCTCTCCGCTCGGCCGCATTCTCCGCCTCCTCGCCGCCATCTTGGGCCGGGCTCCAGCGTGCCACTTTCGCCGGCTACGCCTCTCCACACCTGACTTAAAAGTTTGGACAATGCTGAAGAAACAAGTCCATGTCAAGAAAACCAACACATTTAGCTGAACTGCACCAATTTTGTCAAGAAGAGTGGTCAAAAATTCCACCAGAAGCTTGTGGAAGGCTACCAAAAGCGCCTTATTGTAGTGAAACTTGCCAAGGGACATGTTAGCAAATATTAACATTACTGTATGTATACTTTTGACCCAGCATTATGAACATTATGTTCTTTACAAGTGTTTGTAAACTTTTGACCACGACTGTAAGTGCTGGCAGTGCAGCATCAGAGGTTGGTTTTATAAAGTGCTGCTGCTGGGATCAAGCAAGGACACGAGGGATTTCATGTTTTTGTGGTAAGATATCAGGAAACAAACCCCTTAAGTGTTCTCTGTGGTGACGCTTGGCTGTAAATTGCATTGTCATTTCAAGAAGTTGCTCCCATTAACATTTGTAGCGATGTCCCGTGGATGAATGTGTGCATTTTAAAAGTAGCGCCTTGTATTGAAGTTTTTGAAACCTTTAAAAATGTGTTTTTTGTACAGGTAGTTCTGAATTAGCCAGGTTTGGAAATGCAGTATTCTTTTTCTAACTTAACCGTATTTCCCTAATTAATTTAAAACCTCTTCTCACTCCTGCGCTTACCAAAGCCATGCGGTAAAAGTAAGCATGTGCTAATTTTTTTTAAAACCTCACTCCGGCACTTACCAAAGGCATGCAGTAAAAGTTTCAGTGTGATGTAAGGATACCATGATGAAAAGCACATTTAATTTAAAAAAAAAAACATTATTATGGTCTTACCTTTACTTATAAATGAAATCCATGCCAGCTCCTTCTGATCAAAAGCATCGATAACTTGTTTATAGAAGTCTTCCTTATCTTTTTTCAGTTTTAA
The DNA here is from genome assembly GCF_033978795.1 of Nerophis ophidion. Classification (NCBI taxonomy): domain Eukaryota; kingdom Metazoa; phylum Chordata; class Actinopteri; order Syngnathiformes; family Syngnathidae; genus Nerophis; species Nerophis ophidion. The sequence goes on from NC_084626.1 coordinate 23,049,703, forward strand.
AAGTGTCTGTGTCTCGATGGAGATTTTCCTTTATTACCTCCTGCTTTGATTGAAAGTCCAGTTTAGAAAACTGCTATCAGTTAGCTCAGCTCCTCAAGTGTGGGCGACGTGGGTGATCTCTTTATCCCACCGCTGCCACCAGGAAGTGTTATTGTATAAATAATACACTGGGTATTTAGGACTGGAACATGCTTTAATTCAGCCCGGTTGTTTACATGCGATTCTGTTCATAACTTTAATGGACAGAATTTCTAGGCGCAGTCAAGGCGTTGAGGGGTTCCTGTTTGGTGGCCGCAGGATCAGGTCTCTGCTTTTTGCAGATGATGTGGTCCTGATGGCTTCATCTGGCCGGGATCTTCAGCTCTCATTGGATCGGTTCGCAGCCGAGTGTGAAGCGACCGGAATGAGAATCAGCACCTCCAAGTCCGAGTCCATGGTTCTGGCCCGGAAAAGGGTGGAATGCCATCTCCGGGTTGGGGAGGAGACCCTGCCCCAAGTGGAGGAGTTCAAGTACCTAGGAGTCTTGTTCACGAGTGAGGGAAGAGTGGATGGTGAGATCGACAGGCGGATCGGTGCGGCGTCTTCAGTAATGCGGACGTTGTACCGATCCGTTGTGGTGAAGAAGGAGCTGAGCCGGAAGGCAAAGCTCTCAATTTACCGGTCGATCTACGTTCCCATCCTCACCTATGGTCATGAGCTTTGGGTCATGACCGAAAGGATAAGATCACGGGTACAAGCGGCCCAAATGAGTTTGAGTCTCTCCCTTAGAGATAGGGTGAGAAGCTCTGCCATCCGGGAGGAACTCAAAGTAAAGCCGCTGCTCCTCCACATGGAGAGGAGCCAGATGAGGTGGTTCGGGCATCTGGTCAGGATGCCACCCGAGGCACGTCCAACCGGTAGGAGGCCACGGGGAAGACCCAGGACACGTTGGGAAGACTATGTCTCCCGGCTGGCCTGGGAACGCCTCTGGATCCCCCGGGAAGAGCTGGACGGAGTGGCTGGGGAGAGGGAAGTCTGGGCTTCCCTGCTTAGGCTGCTGCCCCTGCGACCCGACCTCTGATAAGCGGAAGAAGATGGATGGATGGATGTTTACATAGCCAGCATAGTTGTTACATCCTAAAAGGTCCGTCGTGCACCACCTGCATCATATCCGTCCAAGCACGACTCACGTCGCTTATTGTCACTTCTTCTGCAGCCGAGTAGTCGCAAGAAGGATCACTAGCGCCCTCTACCACAAGGAGGCGGGAGTCATTTAATGACTCATATTTGACACACGCAGCTACGGTATTGTGACGGTCTCAAGACATCATCTTGCGGGTTCCCAGGACCTCAGTCCAGGTCGCACTTCCGTTCCTCTCCGCTCGCTCGCCGCCATCTTGGGCCAGGCTCTAGCGTGCCCTGCCTGTCTGTCAGACCGTCGGCTCCACCTCTCCACAGTATATTAATAAAACATAGTTGCTTACTGTTCTTTTTAGCATACCAGCATTCAATAGCTTGGACCTTAAATCCTACTGAAAAGCTCTTAATCTTCTTCCCTTTATGCCAGGGGTAGGGAACCTATGGCTCTAGAGCCAGATGTGGCTTTTTTGAATACTGCACTGCAAAAACTGAAATCTAAGTAAGATGAAATATCTCAAATAAGGGTGATAGTTGCTTATTTTCTGTCTGATAAGAACATTCTTCTCACTAAGCAGATTTTATGTTAGTGTTTTACTTGTTTTAAGTGTTTTGGTTCTAAATGATCTCAGTAAGATATTACAGCTTGTTGCTGAGATTTGATGACCTATATTGAGTAAAACATGCTTGAAACTAGAATATCAATTGTTGCAAAGCTGTGTCAACAACACCCACAAGTATAAAACTACTTTTTTAAAGTAATAATTTCTTATTTCAAGCATGAAAAAAATCATGATGCCAGGCGCATATCGTTATGTCAAGATAATGGCACTAAGATTTAGTTCATTTAAGAATATTTTTCAACATATTGAGCAGAAAGGTCTCAATTTTTTTTCTACCAAGAAAAGTGCACTTATTAGTGAGAATATACTTTTTTTTTAAGGTATTTTTGGGTTCATTGATTGTTAGCTAATTTGACTTGTTTTGGAAAGTCTTGACAAGCCCAATTTTCTTGTTCTATTGGCAGATAATTTTGCTTAGTTTAAGTAAAATACCCCTCATTTTTGTATTTTTTTTTTCTTGTTTTTGAACACTGACTTTTTATAGTGTGCATCTGGCTCTCAGATAAATCTTAGTTGACATTTGCTGAACACGATAAGTCATGAATAATTCCGCTGTTAATCACAGTGTTAAAAATAACGTTCAAATAATAAAACATTCTCATTCATTTTAATCCAAACATTCGTTTTCTACCGCACCTGTTCAAGATGTCGCATTAATGGTAAGAAATATTATATTTATTATCGGTTAACTTTAGAATAACAATGTTATTAAAAAGGATAAGAGACTTATTATACTCCAAAAATGTTGGTCTTACTTAAAAATGCATGCATTTAGTTGTATTCAGTGTTTGAAAATATTATACGGCTCTCACGGAAATACATTTTGAAATATCAGTCTTTCATGGCTCTCTCATCCAAAAAAGTTCCCGACCCCTGCTTTATGCGATTTCAAATTACCGGTATTGAAATCACCCTCCTCCTTTTTGAAAATGATGACAGGTGAAGTGTCACTCGTGACGTCACGAGTTTGACTCGGCGGTAATACTAAGCATGTGCTAATTATTTAGCAAGGCGAGTTTGACCCGGCAGTAATTCAAGTCAGGTGCATACTATATGCCCGGCGGCAATTCAAGGAAATACGGTATATTTGGATATAAACGGAGCAAATAAGTGACCATTTTCCTGCTGATGTACAATGCTCCACAAGAATACCCGGGAAGAAAGACATTTCTCGTGACCGCGATGAGTATAGATGGTAGCACCGTGGTGGGCGTGTCCTTTTGTAAGACAGATAAGCACACGGGTGACATGGATCTCTGCAGCTGTATTTCTACAGAGGACACAGCTTTCTAATGAACTCTGCGACAAGGGCATGCTTTTTCAAAGTGCATTTCGGGATTGCCATTAGCATAATATTATGCATGAAGGTTGCTGACATTTGTTTTCACTGGCAGCTTTGGCACAACATCCACATCACGCCTTAATTAATTTGGAGTTGGTATGAACTGGAAACAAACTGACTTTGCAAAGAAAAACGTCTTGTCGTCGTCTTAAAAAATGATACTGAGACCTACTTAAACCTAAACTATTTATGCGAGACATTCATTTAAAGTATAACCTTGGTTATGTGTTGTGGATCATTTTTCCTATAGTTTTAGCTTACTGTAAGTTTGAAAATGTTGCAGAAAACACATTTCAGACCATCATGCCCTGACTAATGGGGCTTTTCCTCCTCGAGAGAAAAAAACATATATATATATATATATATATATATATATATATATATATATATATATATATATATAGATATAATCTACAATGTAAATAGGGATGAAAATAAAGAAAACTCATTGAATGAGGTGTGTCCAAACTTTTGGCCTGTACAATATATATGTATGTATGTATGTATATATGTATACATATATATATATGTGTATATATATATATGTGTATATGTATATATATATATATGTGTGTATATATATATATATATATATATATATATATATATATATATATGTGTGTATATATATATATGTATATATATATACAGTATATGTATATATATGTGTATGTATATATATATATATGTGTGTATATATATATATATGTGTGTGTGTGTATATATATATATATATATATATATATATATATATATATATATATATGTGTATGTGTGTGTATATATATATGTGTATATATATGTGTGTATATATATATACATATATACACACATATATATATGTGTGTATATATATATATGTATATATATGTATTTATATATATGTATATATGTATTTATATATATGTATATATATAGTTATATATATATGTGTGTATATATGTATATATATATATATATGTGTGGATATATATTTATGTATGTATATATATAAATGTATGTATATATATAAATGTATATGTATGTTTATGTATATATGTATGTATATATATGTATATATGTATATGTATGTATATACATATGTATGTATGTATACCTATATGTATACATGTATGTATATATACATATATATAACCGAGAAGGCGACGATTTCACCATTAATTTGAGCGAGGATGAAAGATTCGTAGCTAAGGAAAGTTAGAGTGAAGCACTAAAAAAAGAAAAGGCGACGGCTCCAGGCGAGGGCAGTGAGAGCGATTCAGGTGTTATTAGACACATTTACTAGGATAATTCTGGAAAATCCCTTATCTGCTTATTGTGTTACTAGTTTTTTTGTGAGATTATAAAGTCATACCTGAAAGTCAGAGGGGTGTGGTGACCGCCAGTGTCTCTGATGGAATTCATGGAGGAGCCAAGAAAGTCACAGCTGTCTTTTTGACAGCTGCAGTAAGCTCCGGTAAGAGCCGACCTATTACCACAATTTTCTTACCGAAACCTGCCGGTTGACATGTGGTAGAGAAACATGTTTGCTTGACCGCTCTGTTCCATATTAAAGCTTCACAACAAACAAAGAAACACCGGCTGTGTTTGTGTTGCTAAAGGCAGCTGCAATCCATCGCTTTCCACCAACAGCATTCTTCTTTGACGTCTCCATTATTAATTGAACAAATTGTAAAAGATTCAGCAACACAGATGTCCAAAATACTGTGTAATTATGCGATGAAAAGAGATGACTTTTAGCCGTGAGTGGTGCTGGGATAAAATGTCCGCTACAACCAATAACGTCACAAGCAAGCGTCATCATTCCGCGACGTTTTCAACAAGAAACTCCGCGGGAAATTTAAAATTGTAATTTAATAAACTAAAAAGGCAGTATTGGCATGTGTTGCAATGTTAATATTTCATCATTGATATCAGACTGTGTGGTCGCTAGTAGTGGCTGTCAGTAGGCCTTTAAGTGGCATCCCCGTCGCTCTGTCAGTCTCTCTCTCTTTCTCGCACTGTGTGTGTGTGTGAGTGTGTGTTGTGTTGCTTCAAAGGCAATGGGAAATGAGAGAATGAGTTCCAAGCTTCGGCAAAACTTGTCATCAGGATTTCTCTTTGAAAGACGGGCTGGATGACTTGTCAGCGACACTTACAGAATTGTTGAGCTCGTCCCATAGCAAACCAAAATAGATTGTCTCCTACTCTTGTGTTTAAAAGGTTCAACTTTAAAACGAAAGAGACTGCGTTGTATGCACTGCGGTACAAGTAAGACTTTGGTATTTGAAGTCAGTGCCAGTGGTTACTCCCACTGTTGGAACTCCAATGAATAGATTGCTGGGTGAGGTGCGGACTGTTTTGTTGGTGTTATGCTAATATGTTCTGGCAGAGATCTCAACACCACTAATAATACAAACCAGTGACAGATTGGTAGCATATTTGAGATTTTAGAAGGACGTTTTGTAAACTCAAGCACTTGATTATCAATGTTTAATTAGTCAATGTCCTAATAAAGTAGAAACCCTGTTTCCATATGAGTTGGGAAATTGTGTTAGATGTAAATATAAAAAGAATACAATGATTTGCAAATCAGTTTCAAGTCATATTCAGTTGAATATGCTACAAAGACAACATATTTGATGTTCAAACTCATAAACATTTTTTGGGGGGCAAAAAGGTTAACTTAGAATTTGATGTCAGCAACACATAACAAAGAAGTTGGGAAAGGTGGCAATAAATACTGATATAGTTAAGGAATGCTCATCAAACACTTATTTGGAACATCCCACAGGTGTGCAGGCTAATTGGGAACAGGTGGGTGCCATGATTGGCTATAAAAACAGCTTCCCAAAAAATTCTCAGTCTTTCACAAGAAAAGATGGGGCGAGGTACACCCCTTTGTCCACAACTGTGTGAGCAAATAATCAAACAGTTTAAGAAAAACTTTTCTCAAAGTGCAATTGCAAGAAATTTAGGGATTTCAACATCTACGCTCCATAATATCATCAAAAGGTTCAGAGAATCTGGAGAAATCACTCCACGTAAGCGGCATGGCCGTAAACCAACATTGAATGGCCGTGACCTTCGATCCCTCAGACGGCACTGTATCAAAAACCGACATCAATCTCTAAAGGATATCACCACATGGGCTCAGGAACACTTCAGAAAAACCACTGTCACTAAATACAGTTGGTCGCAACATCTGGAAGTGCAAGTTAAAGCTCTACTATGCAAAGCAAAAGCCATTTATCAACAACATCCAGAAACGCTGCCGGCTTCTCTGGGCCCGAGATCATTTAAGATGGACTGATGCAAAGTGGAAAAGTGTTCTGTGGTCTGACGAGTTCACATTTCAAATTGTTTATGGAAATATTCTACATCGTGTCATCCGGACCAAAGAGGAAGCGAACCATCCAGACTGTTATCGACGCAAAGTTCAAAAGCCAGCATGTGTGATGGTATGGGGGTGCATTAGTGCCCAAGGCATGGGTAACTTACACATCTGTGAAGGCACCATTAATGCTGAAAGGTACATACAGGTTTTGGAACAACATATGCTGCCATCTAAGCGCCTTCTTTTTCATGGATGCCCCTACTTATTTAAGCAAGACAATGCCAAGCCAAATTCAGCATGTGTTACAACAGCGTGGCTTCGTAAAAAAGTGCGGGTACTTTCCTGGCCCACCTGCAGTCCAAACCTGTCTCCCATCGAAAATGTGTGGCACATTATGAAGCTTAAAATTTGACAGCGGAGACCCCGGACTGTTGAAGGACTGAAGCTCTACATAAAACAAGAATGGGAAAGAATTCCACTTTCAAAGCTTCAACAATTAGTTTCCTCAGTTCCCAAACGTTTATTGAGTGTTGTTAAAAGAAAAGGTGATGTAACACAGTGGTGAACATGCCCTTTCCCAACTACTTTGTTGCAGCCATGAAATTCTAAGTTAATTATTTGCAAAAAAAAAAAAAAACGTTTACGAGTTTGAACATCAAATATGTTGTCTTTGTAGCATATTCAACTGAATATGGCTTGAAAAGGATTTGCAAATCATTGTATTCTGTTTATATTTACATCTAACACAATTTCCCAACTCCTATGGAAAGGGGGTTTGTAAAATGAACGAGGGATCGTATCCACAACAAAGTCTACAATCCACTGCAGTCCATTTCTCAAGCGAGTTTGTTAATTAGTCGGACGTGGGCTGACGTTCATGTTCGGTTAATAGGAGTTTCTAAAGTGCCCAAAGGTGTGGATTTGAGTGTGATTGATTATGTTCCTTGATTGACTTGCAACCAGGCAAGAGTGTACTCAGCCTCTTGCCCCAAATCAGCTGGGATAGACTCCAGCCCACCAGTGATACCTAATTATTGTTGTGCCAGGAACAGTTGAGGGTTGAGTGTAGGAACACACTATCTTTTAGGGATGTAACTGTATCAACATTTCATGGTACTATATTATCACAATGTTACTGCGGTAGATGTAAATAAAATAATAAAAAAAAGCTTAATAAAAAGGCCATAGTGTGTTAAATGAAGTGGCAGGAATGTTTTGGATACATACCCGTATAGTATCCATCCATCCATCATCTTCCGCTTGTCCGAGGTCGGGTCGCGGGGGCAGCAGCCTAAGCAGGGAAACCCAGACTTCCCTCTCCCCAGCCACTTCGTCTAGCTCTTCCCGGGGGATCCCGAGGCGTTCCCAGGCCAGCCGGGAGACATAGTCTTCCCAACGTGTCCTGGGTCTTCCCCGTGGCCTCCTACCGGTTGGACGTGCCCTAAACACCTCCCTAGGGAGGCGTTCGGGTGGCATCCTGACCAGATGCCCGAACCACCTCATCTGGCTCCTCTCCATGTGGAGGAGCAGCGGCTTTACTTTGAGTTCCTCCCGGATGGCAGAGCTTCTCACCCTATCTCTAAGGGAGAGGGAAACTCATTTGGGCCGCTTGTACCCGTGATCTTATCCTTTCGGTCATGACCCAAAGCTCATGACCATAGGTGAGGATGGGAACGTAGATCGACCGGTAAATTGAGAGCTTTGCCTCCACTTGGGGCAGGGTCTCCTCCCCAACCCGGAGATGGCACTCCACCCTTTTCCGGGCGAGAACCATGGACTCGGACTTGGAGGTGCTGATTCTCATTCCGGTCGCTTCACACTCGGCTGCGAACCGATCCAACCCGTATAGTAATTGAACACAAACAACGCTAAAATCTTATAACTATATATTTTTACTACAAACAAGTATTTCCAAGTGCAAGTAAGTATGCATGAACATTTAGTGTTTCAAACAAATATTTTAATTGATTTATTTAAAGTAACAATGTAAACATCCAGTTTGGGCTGGGTGATATGGCCTTTTATTAATATCTCGATTTTTAGGCCATATCGCGATACACGATATATATCTCGGTATTTTGCCTTGGCCTTGAATGAACACTTGACACATATAATGACAGCAGTATGATGATTCTATGTGTCTACATTAAAACATTATTCTTCATTCTGCATTATTATATGCTCATTTTAAACTTTCATGCAGAGAAGGAAATCACAACTAAGTCAATTGAGCAAGAGCTTATTTATCAAACAGTTATTAAGCAAAGGCACAAAAGTTCAGGTCATTTCCAAAACAGAAAGTGCAAGATTGTCAGAGACATTGTAAGTGTCAAATAAAAAATGAGCAGCATAATAAGAAATCAAATAGTGTTCGTCCTTCGCTATGTGGTAGGTTATTACGGAACGTTATTAAATTCTGTTGTTGACTATTTTTTTCATACGGTGTTGATCTGGAAATGTTTACCTCTGTTACGTCTGTTCGGCATTGTGATGACGGGTTCGATTCCCTCGAGGATGCGTCGAAATTGAACACAGCAAAGGTAAGATAAACAGATTAATTTAAATAACAAAAAGAGCTATATAACAAAAAAATGCTAGAGCTAATAGAATAAAACAAACAAAGGACGCTAGCATAAGAGCTAGGAATAGTTATAGACGAACTAAATCTGGCTCGAAGGCACACAAAAACAGAAAAAACAAATCTTCAGCGTGAGAGCTGGAATAATACAAGGGCATAGCGTGTAAACTAGCGTGAATAAACCTAAGAATGATCCGAGGGAACTAGTTGCGTGTAAGCAAACCAGAAATGCAGACGTAGCGTTGTGTGAAAACAAACTAGGATCCCAGACTGAACAACAAAAGATGCAGGCTTATATAAGGCAGGTGATTAGTGAGGACAGGTGTGCAGGGCCGTGAGAAACAGGTGAAACTGATAAGCTACCATGGTGACCGACTTAAACAGGAAATGATAGGTTCAGATGGAGAGTGAAAATAAAAATGGAACAATAAACAATAATATGTGGAGGATCCAAAAAGCGGATCTCAACAACCTCGGCATTTTGATGGTGTGGAGATGTTGACATGCGGAGTAAGCACTCTTCATTCTGTAGTAGGTGGCTTTTCAAATGATGCTACATTTTAGCAGTAATGCTACTCTTTATAGCAGGGGTGTCAAACGTACGGCCCGCGGGCCGGATCAAGCCCGCGAACAGGTTTTATCCGGCCCGCGGGATGAATTCCCATAAGTATAAAAATGAGCCGAAATTTTTGAATGAAAGAAACTGCTGTTCTAAATTTGCCGCAATAGCAATTCTTTGTATCTTTTGTAGATGATGCTACATATGTAAAAAATAAATAAACCACATGTTGTTAGTGCACCAGATGAGGAAAATGAGCAAACTACATAAATACAGTCCTGTAATTTGATTTTGAAATGATTTTTTTTTATCTTTATAGATTGAAAATGAACACCAATGAGCTGACGATAAACATTATCACATCATTTATTCAGAAAGTATAAATAATGACAAGTAGATAGAATACTAGTAACCACAACATGTAAGTGTAAAAAAAAAACCCCACAACATTATGATTTGTAGAATTTCAGGATGTGCTTGTTCTATTTCCAAACAAAGAAAACAATCTGAAGTTGCGTGGCGCAGTTGGGAGAGTGGCCGTGCCAGCAACCTGAGGGTTCCTGGTTCAATCCCCACCTTCTACCAACCTCGTCACGTCTGTTGTGTCCTTGGGCAAGACACTTCACCCTTGCTCCTGATGGGTGCTGGTTAGTGCCTTGCATGGCAGCTCCCGCCAGTGTTAGGATTAGGGTTAGGCTTAGGGTTAGGGTTAGGCCAGTGTGTGAATGTGTGTGTGAATGTGGAAATAGTGTCAAAGCGCTTTACAAGTATAACCCATATTTACCATTTATTTTTAAGTTATCGTGCCATGATTTTAGCAGTCTGGCCAACTTGGGAGTACATTTTTCTCCATGTGGACCTCGATCTAAAATGAGTTTGACACCCCTGCTTTATAGCAACGCTTTTGCCCCACTCTTGACAAATTGCGGTTGTCTGTTCAACATCTTCCCGCTTGAAGCCAAACCACCGCCAGGCGATGGATCCTCTGCTGTTTTTCTTGGGAATTAATTCTTCCTCCATTCCCACCTTTTTTCTCTCGTATTACCGCTCTGCTAGCATCACAGCTAACGTTACCCTGTCTGCTACCTCTCTGCCCCGCGAGGGCGTACACGTATGTGACGTACGACGTGACAGTATGTGACGTGTGTAAGAATGGGCGCTTGCTGTCTGTGAGAAGGAGACACAGGAAGGAGTGGGAGGAGCCTGAAGTGTAACGCTCGCAGCTAAAAGCAACTGCGTGAGAACGTATACTCCAATACCACGATATAGTCATTTTCTATATTGCACAGAGACAAACCCGCGATATATCGTGTAGATCGTGTATATCGCCCAGCCCTACATCCAGTGTAACAAGTTTTAAACAATGTTCCGTTTAGCGTCTTTCAACTTTTGCGTTACGGGAAGCGGTGTCCTCAAAAGTGGTCGTTTTGTATATCAGTCTGGAAAATGTTTATCAAAAAAGTGAAATAGTAATTTAAGTTTTGATCATTATAATACCTCACAAAGTGATGTTTCAAATATCCCTTTTGTGTGACGGTTTAGGACAGGGGTCGGGAACCTTTTTGGCTGAGAGAGCCAAAAAGCCAAATATTTTAAAATATATTTCCGTAAGAGCCATATAATATTTTTTTAACACTGAACACTACTAAACACGTGCATTTTTAAGTAAGACCAACATTTCCAGAGTATGATAGGTCTCTTATTCTTTGTAATAACATTGTTATTCTGAAGCTAACTGTGGAGGGGGCGTGGCCTGCAGGCCTGCAGCGACAGGTGCGTAGATGGCCCACCTGGGCCTTGTTATCTAACCACCTGTCGCTCTGTTATAAACAGCAGCCAGGAAGAGAGACGGGGTTGGGGCTGGAAATACAATTGCTGGAAAACAACTGAGAGACTTATTGAAAAATAAAACAATATTGTAACCCTGAAACAGGCTCTCATGTCGGTGCTTGGTGGTCTGAAGAACCCCCAGGAGGGCAAGCCCCACACTAACCAATAATTAATAAATAACTTCTTACCATTAACACAACTTCTTGAACAGGTGCGGTAGAAAACGTATGGATGGATAAAAAATGCATGAGAATGTTTTATATTTCGAACATAATTTTTAACACTGATTACAAGTGGAATTATTAATTACTTATCGTGTTAAGCAACGTCAGCTCAGATTTATCAGAGAGCCAGATGCAGTCATCAAAAGAGCCACATCTGGCTCTAGAGCCATAGGTTCCCTACCCCTGGTTTAGAAGGTGGCGACTTTCCTTCCGCCCCCCCCCCCTGTAATCGAGAGAGACAAGCAGTAGAAAAATGGATGGATGAATTGAGGATGTATCAAGTAGCTTTTTAGTTTACTCGTATTTGCCGTCTCTAATATTATTTTGGTGACTTCCCACCATGCGATGCGACGAGTCCGGCTGGCTCTGTATCGCCTTGGAAATGCTCAAAACGAAAATGCCGTGCTTCGCTTTGCGGACCGCAGACTTTCTTACCTCCGCCAAAGAGGTTGTGTTTGCGCCAGTTTGTTTGTTTGCAACATAACTCAGCCAGTTATTGACAGATTTAATGTCCCCCCATAAAACGATTCTTTTTATCTACGATGAGTACGAGCACACTTCACTTCCTGCTTACGGCGTTCAATGCCCCCACCTAGCCGTTCCTGCGCTGCGCAGAGGATTGTGGGAGATGTAGTTTACTTACAGACCCAGCTAAGGCTAAAACGCCAGTAAAAACTACACTCACCAAGTTTTCTTTTAATACAGTTACGGTATTATTGTGAAGAATTCAAAATCAAAATAAAGCGGTATTTATTATACTATGACATCTCTACTATCTTTACATATCCATACTTATGTTGACTAAACATCATTTGTGTGTTACACGTATATATACGTTAACATTAGGTATGGATGTAACAATATAAAAATCTCATATCACGGTTATTGTAACCAGAATGATCTCGCATGTCATTATCACCGTGGTATTGTTGGTTGTGCTCAAAAAGTACTTATGCACACACTGAAATCAATTTACCAAGTTATTTTTGTAAAAATCTAAAGTAAATGGACACACACCTAAAAAAACAAAACAAAGAAAAAGGAAGTTTTAGTTTTTTATGCATCACTGCTAGAGTCATAGTGTTAGTATGTTGATCCGTTTTAATGGCTGTCACGCCTATGGATTATGTTTTTTGGACTCTCAGTTTTGTTTTGCACTTACTGGTTTGTTTTTGTTTCCATTGTTACTCATTAGTTTCCACCTAATCTCCAAGTCACGCCCCGGTCCTCAGTTCTCACACCTGCTGGTTAATTATCTCTGCTAGTATTTAAGCCACAGTCATCCGGTAGTCAGTCTGGCACCTTCCTACTTTACCCACATCTCCATGTACCTATCTTCATGTGCCTTGCTGTTCGGTTTCTGACAACGCCACGTAAGTTTTGGTATTTATGCCTCCGTGCAAGTTTTGTTTTTGTCATGCCACAGTGCAAGTGTTTTGTTTCATGTTTTTAGTTTGCAGCATTCATGCTAGTCTTTTGTTTTTTCATTAACCAAGTTTGTTTTCCGCCCTCGTGCGCGCCCTTTGTTTGCCTTATGTTGTCGTCTGTTTGTTTGTTTAGTAATAAGTCATCATGTACGTACATTCACGCCTGGCTCGTGCAAATCATCCTCTTATTTTACTCGTAAAATAATTAGCATATACCTATAATTTCTGCCGGGTCGAACTCGTCACGTCACGAGTGACACTTCAACTGTCATCATTTTCAAAATGGAGTGGCTGATTTCAATCATTTGAAATCGCATAAAGGGAAGAAGATTAAGAGCTATTCAGTAGGATTTAAGGTCCAAGCTATTGAATATGCTAAAAAGAACAGTAAGCAGCTATGTTTTATTAATATACCGTAGCTGCGTGTGTCAAATATGAGTCATTAAATGACTCCCGCCTCCTGGTGGTAGAGGGCGCTAGTGATCCTTCTTGCGACTACTCGGCTGCAGAAGAAGTGACAACAAGCAGCAAGAGTTTATTTTTTCCTCTCGCTTGCACTTTTAACATGGAGGATTACATATCTAAAATAAAACAGTTTTCTAAACTGGACTTTCAATGGAAGCAGGAGGTAATAAAGGAAGATCTCCATCAAGACAGAGAGACTTTTAAAACTGAAGAAAGATAAGGAAGACTTCTATAAACAAGTTATCGATGTTTTTGATCAGAAGGAGCTGCGCATGGACTTCATTTATAAGTAAAGGTAAGACCAGAATAACGTTTTTTTTTTTTATAAATGTGCTTTTCATGATGGTATCCTTACATCACACTCAAATTTATAAGTGCAGGCCTAAATTTAACGCATGCCTTTGGTAAGCGCCGGAGTGAGAAGAGGTTTTAAATTAATTAGCGCCCCGGCGGCAATTCAAGGAAATACGGTATTTAAAGTTTCGGGCACTCCGTGCTGTATGAATTTGTATCATTTACTCTCACTAATCGATTCATCCAAGCAACGGAATATAAATCAAAGCTTTGTTCTAACCGATTAATTGCTGTAGCCCTAAAGCTGTGTTTGTACAAACGTACTGAGTGACCCTAGTCACGTCTCTTCTGACATCCCTCTTCAACGTACAGGACTTCACACACTAGAGATGTCAAGACTCCCTCAAGAAAACACTAAGCAACATCAAGAGTGGCTTCCATTAGCATTACACTTCCATTGTGAGTGTCTATGGCACGCAGTGAATTATTGTTTGATGTGTGTGTGTGTGTGTGTGTGTGTGTGTGTGTGTGTGTGTGTGTGTGTGCGTGTGTGTGTGTGTGTGTGTGTGTGTGTGCGTGTGTGTGTGTGTGTGTGTGTGTGTGTGTGTGTGCGTGTGTGTGTGTGTGTGTGCGTGCGTGTGTGTGTGTGTGTGTGTGTGTCCGTGTGTGTGCGTGTGTGTGTGTGTGTGTGCGTGTGTGTGCGTGTGTGTGTGTGTGTGTGTGTCCTCGTCCCTGTCAAAAACTCCCAGTGAGTTACAGGATGTATTGTGCTGTAGATCAGCCAGGCTGTCACACATCAGACAGATGCATTGCTGTATTTTAGGGGCAGGCACCAGAGCTATTTACAACCTCCTTGAAATGTTTAATGTTTACTGCTAAGTAAAACACCGGATGCCTACTGGGGTTGGTGTATTTGATTTTTTGGAAGTTCAGGTTTGTTTGTTTGTTTGTTTGTTTAAATGCCTACTGAAATGAGATGTTCTTATTTAAACGGGGATAGCAGGTCCATTCTATGTGTCATACTTCATCATTTTGCGATATTGCCATATTTTTGCTGAAAGGATTTAGTAGAGAACATCCACGATAAAGTTTGCAACTTTTGGTTGCTAATAAAAAAGCCTTGCCTGTACCGGAAGTAGCAGACGATGTGCGCGTGATGTCACTGGTGTGAGGGTTCCTCACATCCTCACATTGTTTATAATCATGGCCACCAGCAGTAAGAGCAATTCGGACCAAGAAAACGACTGTTTCCCCATTAATTTGAGCAAGGATGAAAGATTCATGGATGATGATAATGATAGTGAAGGACTAGAAAAAAAATAAAATAAATAAATAAAAGCGACGGCTCCGGGCGGGGCTTCACGGTGGAAGAGGGGTTAGTGCGTCTGCCTCACAATACGAAGGTCCTGCAGTCCTGGGTTTTTGGTAAGACAGTTTTCAGCACTGAGTTTATAATGTTTAATGTACAAAATGTAGCAAATTAGTCCCCCGCATTCTATATTCCATACTGTTTGTCCTCACTGGAGTCATGAGTGAGGTATCTCCAGAATACCTCTGAGCTGGGACAACAATAATGTTAATGTATAATACAATTTATGCAATGAATGCTTTAAACAGGCAGCACGGTGGTACAGGGGTTAGTGCATGTGCCTTGCAATACGAAGATCCTGAGTTCAATCCCGGGCTCGGTATCTTTCTGTGTGGAGTTTGCATGTCCTCCCCGTGAGTGCGTGGGTTCCCTCCGAGTACTCCGGCTTCCTCCCACCTCCAAAGACATGCACCTGGGGATAGGTTGATTGGCAACACTAAATTGGCCCTAGTGTGTGAATGTGAGTGTGAATGTTGTCTGTCTGTGTTGGCCCTGCGATGAAGTGGCGACTTGTCCAGGGTGTACCCTGCCTTCCGCCCGATTGTAGCTGAGATAGGCGCCAGCGCCCCCCGCGACCCCAAAAGGGAATAAGCGGTAGAAAATGGATGGATAGATGGCTCCGGGCGGCGGCAGTGTGAGCGTTTCAGATGTAACCAGAAACATTTACTAGGATAATTCTGGAAGATCCCTTATCTGCTTATTGTTTTAATAGTGTTTTATTGAGATTGTAAAGACATACCTCAAAGTCGGATGGCTGCGGTGAACACAAAGAGAAGCCGAGGAGCCAAGCTCACAGCTGCCTTTTTTGACAGCTACAGCAGGAGGACGCATAATCCACTGATGTCTCCGGTAAGAGGAGACTTAATATCACAATTTTCCCATCCAAAACATGCTGGTGGATGTAGAAAAACATGTTCGCTTGACCGCTCTGTTCCATATTAAAGCTTCACAACAAACATAGAAACACCGGCTGTGTCTCAGTGCTAAAGACAGCTGCAATCCACCGCTTTCTACCAACAGCATTCTTCTTTGACGTCTCCATTATTAATTAAACAAATTGCAAAATATTGAGCAACACAGATGTCCAGAATACTGTGTAATTATGCGATGAAAAGAGACGACTTTTAGCCATAAGTGGTGCTGAGCTAATACGTCCGCTACAACCAATAACGTCACAAACACGCGTCATCATTCCGCGACGTTTTCAACAGGAAACTCCGCGGGAAATTTAAAATTGCAATTTAGTAAACTAAAGCGGCCGTATTGGCATGTGTTGCAATGTTAATATTTCATCATTAATATATAAACTATCAGACTGCGTGGGTTTCAGTAAAGAATTCCATCCATCCATTTTCTACCGCTTGTCCTGTTCGGGGTTGCGCAGGGGGTCGCTGTAGCCTATCTCGGCTGCATTCGGGCGGAAGGCGGGGTACACCCTGGACAAGTCGCCACCTCATCACAGGGCCAACACAGATAGACGGACAACATTCACACACTAGGGACCATTTAGTGTTGCCAATCAACCTATCCCCAGGTGCATGTCTTTGGAAGTGGGAGGAAACCGGAGTACCCGGAGGGAACCCACGCACTCACGGGGAGGACATGCAAACCCCACACAGAAAGATACCGAGCCCGGGATTGAACTCAGGATCTTCGTATTGTAAGGCACATGCACTAACCCCTGTCCCACCGTGCTGCCTGTTTAAAGCATTCATTGCATAAATTATATTATACATTAACATTATTGTTGTCCCAGCTCCGAGGTATCCTGGAGATACCTCACTCATGACTCCAGTGAGGACAAACAGTATGGAATATAGAATGCGGGGGACTAATTTGCTACATTTTGTACATTAAACATTATAGACTCAGTGCTGAAAACTGTCTTAACAAAACATCAACATCTTGACTCTGTGTTACTTGCAACAAAGATGCAATACATCTCATTTAGGGTTGCAATTTGCAATTATTTTGGCAGTCAGGTTTTTAGTTTAGGTTTAGATCATGCTTGCCAACCTGGAGACCTCCGATTTCGGGAGGTTGGGGGCGTGGTTAAGAGGGGAGGAGTATATTTACAGCTGTTGTGTGTGCAGTTGTGCACTGCACTCTCTGAAAGCCGTAGATGTTATTGTCACATATGCATGATTGATTGATTGATTGATACTTTTATTAGTAGATTGCACAGTACAGTACATATTCCATACAATTGACCACTAAATGGTAACACCCCAATAAGTTTTTCAACTTGTTTAAGTCGGGGTCCACGTTAATCAATTGATGGTACAAATATATACTATCAACATAATACAGTCATCACACAAGTTAATCATCATAGTATATACATTAAATTATTCACATTATTTACAATCCGGGGGTGGGATGAGGAGCTTTGGTTGATATCAGTACTTCAGTCATCAACAATTGCATCAACAGAGAAATGGACATTGAAACTTAGTAGGATATGTACAGCCAGCAGAGAACATAGTGAGTTCAGATAGCATAAGAACAAGTAAATACATTAGAAATACATTCGATTATTTACATTATGTTATTTACAATCCGGGGAGATGGGATGTGAATGGAGGAGGGTGTTAGTAAAGTTGCATGGAGGTGTTGTGGTGCATGTACAGTAGATGGCAGTATTGTTATGTTTAAGAGTGTCACAACATTGCTGTTTACAGTAGACAAACTGCTTTACGGTAGATGAAAACATGACTGCTGTTGTTGTGTGTTGTTACCGCGCTGGGAGGACGTTAATGAAACCGCCTAACAATAAACCCACATAAAAAAACCAAGAACTTGCCCCTGATCATTCTACAGTTATAACTTGTTTATAACTTGTTTCAACTTGTTTAAGTCGGGGTCCACGTTAATCAATTCATGGTACAAATATATCAGCATAATAGTCATCCCAGAAGTTAATCATCATAGTATATCGATTGAATTATTTACATTATTTAAAATCTGGGGGGTGGGATGAGGAGCTTTGGTTGATATCAGTATTTCAGTCAAATATTGCATCAACAGAGAAATGGACATTGAAACAGTGTAGGTCTTACTTAATAGGATATGTACAGCCAGCAGAGAACATAGTGAGTTCACATAGCATATGAACAAGTAGATACATTAGAAATACATTAGGTTATTTACAATCCGGGGAGATGGGATGTGAATGGAGGAGGGTATTAGTAAAGTTGCCTGGAGGTGTTGTGCTGCATGTACAGTAGATGGCAGTATTGTTATGTTTAAGAGTGTCACAACATTGCTGTTTACAGTAGACAAACTGCTTTACGGTAGATGAAAACGTGACTGCTGTTGTTGTGTGTTGTTACCGCGCTGGGAGGACGTTAATGAAACTGCCTAACAGTAAACCCACATAAGAAAACCAAGAACTCGCTCTTGATCATTCTACAGTTATAACGTCATGGCACCCACCTGTTCCCAATTAGCCCGTTCCCCTGTTGGATGAGCATTCCTCAACTTTCTCAGTCTTTTTTGCCACTTTTGACAGCTTTTTTGAAACATGTTGCAGGCATCAAATTCCACACAGCTAATTTTTGCCAAAATATTACATTTTCCAATTCGAACATTAGTCTATTCTATTGAATATAAGTTTAAAAAAGGATTTGCAAATCATTGTATTCTGTTTTTAGGGCTTCACGGTGGCAGAGGGGTTAGTGCGTCTGCCTCACAATACGAAGGTCCTGGGTTCAAATCCAGGCTCGGAATCTTTCTTTGTGGAGTTTGCATGTTCTCCCCGTGAATGCGTGGGTTCCCTCCGGGTACTCCGGCTTCCTCCCACTTCCAAAGACATGCACCTGGGGATAGGCCCCTCCCACTTCCAAAGACATGCACCTGGGGATAGGCCCCTCCCACCTCCAAAGACATGCACCTGGAGATAGGCCCCTCCCACCTCCAAAGACATGCACCTGGGGATAGGTTGATTGGCAACACTAAATTGGCCCTAGTGTGTGAATGTGAGTGTGAATGTTGTCTGTCTATCTGTGTTGGCCCTGTGATGAGGTGGCGACTTGTCCAGGGTGTACCCTGCCTCCCGCCCGATTGTAGCTGAGATAGGCGCCAGCGCCCCCCACGACCTCAAAAGGGAATAAGCGGTAGAAAATGGATGTATTCTGTTTTTATTTACCATTTACACAAGGTGCCAACTTCACTGGTTTTGGGGTTTGGAAAAGAAAAACTGGTTTTGTTTGATAAAATGTTAATCAGACATTTACAAAAGTGCAGGGTTTCCCACACATTCATTTATTTGTGGCGGCCCGCCACAAAAGAATTACCGCCGCCACAAATAAAAATAAATAAATTAATTAATTTAAAAAAAATATATATATATTTATTTTTTTCCGGCGACCGCTCATAAAAGCAATGGGACTGTGTCTCTGAATGGAGCTTGTAGTTAGATATTGTATAAATATTATATAAATATGTACATAAAGTGTTGTAATTGTATTCCAACTGCGCGTTCTTCTTGGTCATCGCCGCCGCTGCCTCCATGATCACGACCAAAAAAAAGCCTACCTCTCTGAAATCCATATTTGGGTCCCTCATCATGCCGCCTTGTTGAGTTTGTCTGCCACTCCACTGAGGAGGGAGACAATCAGGTGTAAGCGGGAGGGGGAGAAAAAAATGGTAAAGCTGTGCTGTTACCATGGCAACCGATTCTCTGAGCGGAGCCAGTACTCTTCCACAGGCGTGCATACATGAACACTCCCTCGCTGATGCCCTCTGTGTCGGCCTTTATAAACTCGTGCACGCCTCCTTGGTCGGAGCCAGGAAAGCCAAATTCCAAAGTTGAATGTTCTCCCTGGGATAACCAACTCTAGTGAATAAACAAGATGTTTACTAAGTCAGTCCGGTATGCACAACAAAGCTGATCCATCCATTTATTTTCCAATTGCGCATTGTTCTGCAGTGGTCTCACTCACTGAGGCCAATGTACAATGGAATTAACATCCAGCAGACAGTGCTCAGGGAAAATGTCTCCATCATGGATGCTATTTAAAATAGCACAGTGTTTTTCAACCTTTTTTTCATTGTTCACCAGCAGAACACATTAAAGGCCTACTGAAATGAGATTTTCTTATTTAAACGGGGACAGCAGGTCCATTCTATGTGTCATACTTCATCATTTCGCGATATTGCCATATTTTTGCTGAAAGGATTAGTAGAGAACATTGACGATAAAGTTTGCAGCTTTTGGTTGCTAATAAAAAAGCCTTGCCTGTACCGGAAGTAGCAGACGATGTGTGTGTGACGTCACGGGTTGTGGAGCTCCTCACATCTGAACATTGTTTATAATCATGGCCACCAGCAGAAAGATCGATTCGGACCGAGAAAGCGACGATTTCCCCATTAATTTGAGCGAGGATGAAAGATATGTGGATGAGGAAAGTGAGAGTGAAGGACTAGAAAAAAAAAAAACTAGACGGCAGAGCAATTCAGATGTTATTAGACACATTTACTAGGATAACTCTGGAAAATCCCTTATCTGCCTATTGTGTTACTAGTGTTTTAGTGAGATTCATAAAGTCATACCTGAAAGTCGGAGGGGTGTGGTGACCGCCAGTGTCTCTGATGGGAGCCATGGAGGAGCCAAGAAACTTGCAGCTGCCTCTTTGACAGCTGAAGGAGGACGCAAGCTCCGCTCATGTCTCCGGTAAAAACCGACGTATTACCACAATTTTCTCACCGAAACCTGCCGGTTGACATGTGGTAGAGAAACATGTTCGCTTGACCGCTCTGTTCCATATTAAAGCTTCACAACAAACAAAGAAACACCGGCTGTGTTTTGGTTGCTAAAAGCAGCTGCAATCCACCGCTTTCCACCAACAGCTTTCTTCTTTGATGTCTCCATTATTACTTGAACAAATTGCAAAAGATTCAGCAACACAGATGTCCAGAATACTGTGTAATTATGCGATTAAATCGGACGACTTTTAGCCGTGAGTGGTGCTGGGACAAAATGTCCGCTCCAACCAATAACGTCACAAGCAAGCGTCAACATTCCGCGACGTTTTCAACAGGACACCTCGCGGGAAATTTAAAATTGCAATTTAGTAAACTAAAGCGGCCGTATTGTCATGTGTTGCAATGTTAATATTTCATCACTGATATATAAACTATCAGACTGTGTGGTGGCTAGTAGTGGCTTTCAGTAGGCCTTTAAAAAATTAAACTCAGCGGCCAATATTGACAATAAAAAGTTGTTCTCGCTATTGTTGGATATGGATTCAAACCATAAGCAAGTAAGCATCACTATAGCTTGTCTCAAAGTGAAGTGAATTATATTTATATAGCGCTTTTTCTCTAGTGACTCAAAGCGCTTTACATAGTAAAACCCGATATCTAAGTTACATTTAAAGCAGTGTGGGTGGCACTGGGAGCAGGTGGGTAAAGTGTCTTGCCCAAGGACACAACGGCAGTGACTATGATGGTGGAAGCGGGGATCGAACCTGCAACCCTCAAGTTGCTGGCACGGCCGCTCTACCAACCGAACTATACCTCCCCAAAGTAGATGTACTGTCACCACCTGTCACATCGCGCCCTGACTTATTTTGAAGTTTTTTTTGGTGTTTTCATGTGCATAATGTTTTAGTTTTTGTCTTCCGCTCCTATTTTTGGTGGCTTTTCCTGTTTTGTTGGTATTTTCCTGTAGCAGTTTCATGTCTTCCTTGAACGCTATCCCCCGCACCGGCTTTGTTTCCGCAATCAAGTGAAGTGAAGTGAATTATATTTATATAGCGCTTTTCTCAAGTGACTCAAAGCGCTTTACATAGTGAAACCCAATATCTAAGTTACATTTAAACCAGTGTGGGTGGCACTGGGAGCAGGTGGGTAAAGTGTCTTGCCCAAGGACACAACGGCAGTGACTATGATGGTGGAAGCGGGGATCGAACCTGCAACCCTCAAGTTGCTGGCACGGCCACTCTACCAACCGAGCTGTGCCGCCCCTGACTGTTTAAGTTGTGCGGACGCTATGCTTCTTTGTTGATTGTCATGCACGGATGTACTTTGTGGACGCCATCTGCTCCACACGCTGTAAGTCTTTGCTGTCGTCCAGCATTTTTTTTTTGTTTACTTTGCTACCAGTTCAGTTTTAGTTTCATTTTGCATAACTACCCCTAAGCTTTAATGTTTTGTTCTTAACGGCACTCGATTGTGTTTATTTTTGGTTTAAGCGTTTGATACCTTCTTTTTTTACCTGCGCCTTGCCTCCCTCGTCTGCATATTGTGTTAACGACCAACATTTACAATGCAACTAGCTACTTACTGCCACCTACTGATATGGAATAGTATTACACGGTTACGCGGCCAAGCTCTAGACAGCACAAACACTCAACAACGGTACATTTGCCGATTATATTTACTGGTTTCGAAAAAATATTTTAACCCAATTTGGTAATTTACATAATCTACCACGGCACACCAGACTGGTTGAAAAACACTGATTTATCAATCAATGTTTACTTATATAGCCCTAAATCACTAGTGTCTCAAAGGGCTGCACAAACCACTACGACATCCTCGGTAGGCCCACATAAGGGCAAGGAAAACTCACACCCAGTGGGACGTCGGTGACAATGATGACTATGAGAACCTTGGAGAGGAGGAAAGCAATGGATGTCGAGCGGGTCTAACATGATACTGTGAAAGTTCAATCCATAATGGATCCAACACAGTCGCGAGAGTCCAGTCCAAAGCGGATCCAACACAGCAGCGAGAGTCCCGTTCACAGCGGAGCCAGCAGGAAACCATCCCAAGCGGAGGCGGATCAGCAGCGCAGAGATGTCCCCAGCCGATACACAGGCAAGCAGTACATGGCCACCGGATCGGACCGGACCCCCTCCACAAGGGAGAGTGGGACATAGAAGAAAAAGAAAAGAAACGGCAGATCAACTGGTCTAAAAAGGGAGTCTATTTAAAGGCTAGAGTATACAAATGAGTTTTAAGGTGAGACTTAAATGCTTCTACTGAGGTGGCATCTCGATTTAGCACAAAACTAGCTTTGGATGACGGGTTTCTATCAGATGTTTTGGGGGTTTATGGCTACATATCTCAAACTACCGTATCTGAGTGGCATTAAATGTCTTCACGTTCACAACGTAATTGCATGGATAGTCGGAGCGATCCTGGTATTTGTTTCACTTTGAAACCATTGTGGGGCTGAGAGAGACGTCTCCTCCCAGATGGCTGTAATGACTTCACAGATGGGTGTCAGTCTCTCTCTCACTTGGACAGACTGGCTAAGTGAGCACCTGTAATCCTCAATCTTATTTTCTGCATGACTGATCCGAGCTGGCAAGTCACCCTCACTCCAAAAAGTAAGATGAAGTACAAACCCCGTTTCCATATGAGTTGGGAAATTGTGTTAGATGTAAATATAAACAGAATACAATGATTTGCAAATCCTTTTCAAGCCATATTCAGTTGAATATGCTACAAAGACAACATATTTCATGTTCAAACTGATAAACATTTTTTTGTTGTTGCAAATAATCATTAACTTTAGAATTTGATGCCAGCAACACGTGACAAAGAAGTTGGGAAAGGTGGCAATAAATACTGACAAAGTTAAGGAATGCTCATCAAACACTTATTTGGAACATCCCACAGGTGTGCAGGCTAATTGGGAACAGGTGGGTGCCATGATTGGCTATAAAAACAGCTTCCATAAAATGCTCAGTCTTTCACAAGAAAGGATGGGGCGAGGTACACCCCTTTGTCCACAACTGTGTGAGCAAATAGTCAAACAGTTTAAGAACAACCTTTCTCAAAGTGCAATTGCAAGAAATTTAGGGATTTCAACATCTACGCTCCATAATATCATCAAAAGGTTCAGAGAATCTGGAGAAATCACTCCACGTAAGCGGCATGGCCGGAAACCAACATTGAATGACTGTGCGCTTCCATCCCTCAGACGGCACTGTATCAAAAAAACGATATCAATATCTAAAGGATATCACCACATGGGCTCAGAAACACTTCAAAAACCACTCTCAGTAAATACAGTTTGTCGCTACATCTGTAGGTGCAAGTTAAAGCTCTACTATGCAAAGCGAAAGCCAAATATCAACAACATCCAGAATTGCCGCCGGCGCTCTGGGCCCGAGATCATTTAAGATGGACTGATGCAAAGTGGAAAAGTGCTCTGGGGTCTGAAGAGTCCACATTCCACATTTGGAAATATTCGAAATTGTGTCATCCGGACCAAAGGGGAAGTGAACCATCCAGACTGTTATTGAAGCAAAGTTCAAAGGCCAGCATGTGTGATGGTATGGGGGTGCATTAGTGCCCAAGGCATGGGTAACTTACACATCTGTGAAGGCACCATTAATGCTGAAAGGTACATACAGGTTTTGGAACACATATGCTGCCATCTAAGCGCCATCTTTTTCATGGACGCCCCTGCTTATATCATCAAGATATATATATATATATATATATATATATATATATATATATATATATATATATATATTAGGGGTGTAACGGTACACAAAAATGTCGGTTTGGTACGTTTCTCGATTTAGAGGTCACGGTTTGGTTCATTTTTGGTACAGTAAGAAAACAACCAAATGTACATTTTTTTGTTATTTATTTACCAAATTTGCAAAATCTTCCACCAAAAATATTTTTCTTGGTAGAATATTTGATGTGAAGTAATGGGAACCTTGGATAGGTCAATAATTCATAATAATATTGATTTTGATTCAATATTATGTTTTGAGCAATGACAGTTTGAAAGAAAAAAAACAGCTTTGTTTTTTAGTCAACGTTGCAACTTTTTCTGAATTACATTTAACTTTTAAGCTTTTTTTATTTCATTTTTATTATGTTTTTGTGTATTTTAATAGTATTTTTAGAATGTGCCATGGGCCTTTAAACATTAGCTGTGGGCCGCAAATGGCCTCCGGGGCACACTTTTGACACCCCTACTATAGATAATAAAAAATAAAATCTGATAAATCTATGGATAAAAAGCAGAGCCTGGCGACGCATGCGCGTTTATCATAACTCTCTCGCTCTCTCTGTCTGTGCCTCTCCCTCACGAAAGCTGCTGCATGCGCAATTTGTTTTGTTTTCAACCCCTTCTTAACCCCGAACGTACATTGTTAATACACGCAACCCCAACTTAAAATGATGGACATTTCAGGCATTTGAGAAACTCCACCCGGACAGCCCGGCAAAAGAGGACATATCCGGTGAAATGAGGAAGTATGGTCAGTCTATCGTAGCCCGGTAACTGCTAACATGCCGTGTGTTGTGCCTCGGTGTGCATTGTTTACACAACGTGCGGTACGCTACTTAATATGTCCGTGTGGAAACTCGTTTGGTACACCTCCGAACCGAACCAAAACCCCCGTACCGAAACGGTTCAATACGATTACACGTACACACACACTATTGTCCCCGTGTCGCTAAAGCATGGGTGTCAAACTCTGGCCCGCGGGGCAAATTTGGCCCGCCGTGTAATTTAATTTGGCCCTTGAGGCAATATCAAATTAACATTAGAGCTGGCCCGCCGGTGTTATACAGCAGCGGTGCCGCTGTAACACCGCATTCACCGCTAATACTGCCCGGGAGAGTCCTGAAGTTCAGTGCCCGTCCCGAAAATCTCCCGGGGCAACCATTCTCCCAAATTTCTCCTGATTTCCACTTGGACAACAATATTGGGGGCGTGCTTTAAAGGCACTGCCTTTAGCGTCCTCTACAACCTGTCGTCACGTCCGCTTTTCCTCCATACAAACTGCGTGCCGGCACAGCCACGTAATATAAGCAGCTTTTACACTCACTTAATTGAATGCATTACATACTTGGTAAACAGATATACAACTCACACTGAGGGTGGCCGTATAAACAACTTTAACACTGTTACAAATATGCGCCAGACTGTGAACCCACACTAACAAGAATGACAGACACATCCGCACAGAACACAATTTACAGAACAAATATCCAGAGCCCCTTGCAGCACTAACTCTTCTGGGATGCTACAATATACACACCCCGCCCACCTCATTGTTATTTTATTTTCAAATTCATTAGCCTGTGAAAACGTTAATGTTGATATTTACCTCAGAGGGCTGCAAATGGAAAAGAGGCATTATTTTATTTAATGTACCAATGATGTTTTTTCGTTTGTTTTTTGATGGTTGCTTTTGCATGATTAAGTTATGTAAGCGTTGCTTGTTCCATATTCAGTGTTAAAGCAAATCAGTGTAGCAAACTGAGCAATAATGAAGGTTTTGTTCATGGACTCTCTTTTGCTACTTCAAGGCTTCAATGTTTGATTCATTGTTGTTATTTTATTTTCAAATGTATTATTAGCCTGTGGAAAAAGTTTCTTTTTGATATGTACCTCAGAAGGCTGCAAATAGTAAAAAGGCATACGATTTTTATTTAAATTTAGTTTGATATGCCATTGATATTTTTTAAATTGTTATTATTACTATTATTTTAAACTAGATGTTGCATGTCACTATAAAGTTATATAAGCCTTGCTTGTTCAATATTCAACGCAAAACTTGTTTGGGTCCTATTAATAATTTGTTCAACCTCAGCCCGCGGTTTTGTTCAGTTTGAAATTTTGCGCTAAAGTATTTACACTTCATCTGCTGAGGAACGTTCTGTTATATTGAGTGTTTTACCCCAAGGGAGTCCAAACCATGTCCACATGTAGAACAATGACAGTGTTGAGGCAGCATTATGATATTCTTCTCTCATATTCTTCATTGTTTTGGCAAACAGGGGGACTTAAAAACGTGTTCATTAGGACAGGATGCCAGAAAATAGAGCGTTCAATGTAGTGTAACAGGCACAAGAAGCTGGTTGTTTTGGTTGGCAGGGGGCATTTTTTGGAGGATTCAGACCAGATTTTGATTCAAGTGTTTCTGCAAATTGTTCTAAGGCGGGGGTAGGGAACCTGCGGCTCTAGAGCCAGATGTGGCTCTTTTGATGACTGCATCTGGCTCTCAGATAAATCTTAGCTGACATTGCTTAACACGATAAGTAATAAATGATTCCGCTGGTAATCACAGGGTTCAAAAATAACGTTCAAAATTAAAAACATTCTCATGCATTTTATTCCATCAATCCAAGAAGTCGCATTAATGGTAAGAAGTCCATCCATCCATCCATCATCTTCCGCTTATCCGAGGTCGGGTCGCGGGGGCAGCAACCTAAGCAGGGAAGCCCAGACTTCCCTCTCCCCAGCCACTTCGTCTAGCTCTTCCCGGGGGATCCCGAGGCGTTCCCAGGCCAGCCGGGAGACATAGTCTTCCCAACGTGTCCTGGGTCTTCCCCGTGGCCTCCTACCAGTTGGACGTGCCCTAAACACCTCCCTAGGGAGGCGTTGGGGTGGCATCCTGACCAGATGCCCAAACCACCTCATCTGGCTCCTCTCGATGTGAAGGAGCAGCGGCTTTACTTTGAGTTCCTCCCGGATGGCAGAGCTTCTCACCCTATCTCTAAGGGAGAGACCCAAACTCATTTGGGCCGCTTGTACCCGTGATCTTATCCTTTCGGTCATGACCCAAAGCTCATGACCATAGGTGAGGATGGGAACGTAGATCGACCGGTAAATTGAGAGCTTTGCCTTCCGGCTCAGCTCCTTCTTCACCACAACGGATCGGTACAACGTCCGCATTACTGAAGACGCCGCACCGATCCGCCTGTCGATCTCACGATCCACTCTTCCCCCACTCGTGAACAAGACTCCTAGGTACTTGAACTCCTCCACTTGGGGCAGGGTCTCCTCCCCAACCCGGAGATGGCACTCCACCCTTTTCCGGGCGAGAACCATGGACTCGGACTTGGAGGTGCTGATTCTCATTCCGGTCGCTTCACACTCGGCTGCGAACCGATCCAGCGAGAGCTGAAGATCCCGGTCAGATGAAGCCATCAGGACCACATCATCTGCAAAAAGCAGAGACCTAATCCCGTGGTCACCAAACCGGAACCCCTCAACGCCTTGACTGCGCCTAGAAATTCTGTCCATAAAAGTTCTGAACAGAATGGGTGACAAAGGACAGCCTTGGCGGAGTCCAACCCTCACTGGAAATGTGAGGTAAGAAGTATTTAATTTATTATTGGTTAGCTTCAGAATAACAATGTTATTAAAAAGAATAAGAGACTTATTATACTTTAAAAATGTTAGTCTATCTTAAAAATGTGCACATTTAGTTGTATTCAGTGTTAAAAAAATATTGGTAACACTTTAGTATGGGGAACATATTCTAAGTAACAAAGACTTAAGAGTTATTTGGACACGAGGGGACCATGTAAGAGTTAGGGGTACTAATAAGCAATAATTCTGAGGTTATAAGGGGAAGACTCTTAGTTAATGGCTTACTGCTTGAAAGTGAAGTGAAGTGAATTATATTTATATAGCGCTTTTCTCAAGTGACTCAAAGCGCTTTACATAGTGAAACCCAATATCTAAGTTACATTTAAAGCAGTGTGGGTGGCACTGGGAGCAGGTGGGTAAAGTGTCTTGCCCAAGGACACAACGGCAGTAGCTAGGATGGCACAAGCGGGAATCGAACCTGCAACCCTCAAGTTGTTGGCACGGCCACTCTACCAACCGAGCTGTGCCGTCCCATGCAGAAAAAGGCATTAACAAGTACTTAAAAATGACAAATTAAAAGCCAATATGTTACGAATTTTCATATTAATAAGCAAGTAATTAATGGTGAATATGTTCCCCATATCAAAGTATTACCAAAATATAATATGGCTCTCACGGAAATAAGTTTTTAAAATATTTGGCTTTCATGGCTCTCTGCTCTAAGGCAAGCTCTATTTCATTATATATGTAAACATGTTGTGCACCAAAAGGATCCCCGGGACACCTGTGTTGTATCACCTGTCTCTCATGGAAACATAATCATGTTGCAGGATTTCAAGGTTTTTTTTTTTGGAATGTATGAAATCATCACATCCTTTTTTTCCCCCCTCTTGCTGGCTTCTGTTTCCCACATAAATTTCATCTTTAAAACTCTTCAATGTTGAACAGCTGCTGCAGCCAGGGCTTTAGTTTCACTGACAAGCGTTCAAATCCACAGGGTCGACCCACTGTGGGAGATGTTGGGCGAGAAAATATAATGCACATCTTTATTTTGCTTGTCTTGCGCAATAAGGGCGGGCCCACCAGCGCACGCACGATTTCATATGCTGTTGCAGTGTACAAACCCTGTTTCCATATGAGTTGGGAAATTGTGTTAGATGTAAATATAAACAGAATACAATGATTGGCAAATCCTTTTCAAGCCATATTCAGTTGAATATGCTACAAAGACAACATATTTCATGTTCAAACTCATAAACTTTTTTTCCGCAAATAATCATTAACTTTAGAATTTGATGCCAGCAACACGTGACAAAGAAGTTGGGAAAGGTGGCAATAAATACTGATAAAGTTGAGGAATGCTCATCAAACACTTATTTGGAACATCCCACAGGTGTGCAGGCTGATTGGGAACAGGTGGGTGCCATGATTTGGATGAAGTACTGGCTGTCCAGAGTCGAGACCCAGGATGGACCGCTCGCCTGTATCGGTTGGAGACATCTCTACGCTGCTGATCCGCCTCCGCTTGGGATGGTTTCCTGTGGACGGGACTCTCGCTGCTGTCTTGGATCCGCTTTGAACTGAACTCTCGCGGCTGTGTTGGAGCCACTAAAGATTGAACTTTCACAGTATCATGTTAGACCCGCTCCACATCCATTGCTTTCGGTCCCCTAGAGGGGGGGGGTTGCCCACATCTGAGGTCCTCTCCAAGGTTTCTCATAGTCAGCATTGTCACTGGCGTCCCACTGGATGTGAATTCTCCCTGCCCACTGGGTGTGAGTTTTCCTTGCCCTTTTGTGGGTTCTTCCGAGGATGTTGTAGTCGTAATGATTTGTGCAGTCCTTTGAGACATTTGTGATTTGGGGCTATATAAATAAACATTGATTGATTGATTGATAAAAGCAGCTTCCATGAAATGCTAAGTAATTCCCAAACAAGGATGGGGTGAGGGTCACCACTTTGTAAGCAAATTGTCAAACAGTTTAAGAACAACATTTCTCAACGAGCTATTGCAAGGAATTTAGGGATTTTACCATCTACGGTCTGTAAAATCATCAAAAAGTTCAGAGAATCTGGAGAAATCACTGCACGTAAGCCATGATATTACGGACCTTTGACCGCTCAGGCGGTACTGCATCAAAAACCGACATCAGTGTAAAGGATATCACCACATGGGCTCAGGAACACTTTGTAAAATCACTGTTAGTAACTACAGTTGGTTGCTACATCTGTAAGTGCAAGTTAAAACTCTACTATGCAAAGCAAAACCCATTCATCAACAACACCAAGGAACGCCGCCGGCTTTGCTGAGCCCGAGCTCATCTAAGATGGACTGATGCAAAGTGGAAAAGTGGTCTGACGAGTCCACATTTCAAATTATATTTGGAAACTGTGGACGTGGTGTCCTTTGGAACAAAGATGAAAATAACCGTCCGGATTGTTATAGGCGCAAAGTTCCAAAGCCAGCATCTGTGATGGTATGGGGGTGTATTAGTGCCCAAGGCATGGGTAACTTACACATCTGTGAAGGCACCATTAATGTTGAAAGGTACATACAGGTTTTGGAGCAACATATGTTGTCATCCAAACAACGTTATCATGGACGCCCCTGCTTATTTCAGCAAGACAATGCCAGGTCACGTGTTACAACAGCGTGGCTTCGTAACAAAAGAGTGCGGGTATTTTCCTGGCCCACTTGCAGTCCAGACATTTCTCCACTCGAAAATGTGTGGCGCATTATGAAGCGTAAAATACAACAACAAGACCCAGGACTGTTGAAGGACTGAAGCTCTACATAAAACAAGAATGGGAAAGAATTCCACTTTCAAAACTTCAACAATTAGTTTTCCTCAGTTCCCAAACGTCTATTGAGTGTTGTTAAAAGAAAAGGTGATGTAACACAGTGGTGAACATGCCCTTTCCCAACTACTTTGGCACGTTTTGCAGCCATTAAATTCTAAGTTAATAAAAAAAAAAAAAAAAAAAGCTCATGAGTTTGAACATCAAATATGTTGTCTTTGTAGCATATTCAACTGAATATGGGTTGAAAAGGATTTGCAAATCATTTTATTCCGTTTATATTTACATTTATCACAATTTCCAAAATCATATGGAAATGGGGTTTGTAGTTGTATAAGACTTGACAAAACAAAACAATACATAATGGAAAATAAGAAACTGAAATATTGCAAGGTCTGCTTGAACAAAGTCTCAAACAAACAAAATACAATGTTGCTCATGTTGCAGTTGAAATATCATTACTTGTCAATAATTAGGCTTTGTATCGCTGCTTTGTTGTTCTGTACTTCTCTTTAAAAGTGTTTCTTCCGTATGTTTCAGGTTGCTGTCTTTGCTGAAGTGACAGAAGAGTGTGTCCAGTGAGTGTCAACGAAAGGCCAGGAGTCCTCCCGGACAACAGGGGGCAGTGGCAGGCATGCAGGGACCGGCCTTGGATGGCAAAATGGCCAAACAGGTGAGCACATAGCCTGCAGATATGTGTCAGCTTGTGTTAAAATGGAGTAAAAAGGTTTGTTTATAATCGACTTAAATGATTACAAAAAGACTTTGCACATTACAGATTAACTTTCTAAAGCTCCTCTAATAATCTTCAGCATGTCATGATGGATTAAGCGGACATGGAGATAATAACTGTTCATGAGAAGATTTTATTCTGTATTCACTTCTTGAAGAGCTATTTCAGAATTTCTGTGCTTATGTCATAGCGGTACCAAAATGTATTTCGATACTTTTCTAAAAAAGGGGACCACAAAAAAATTGCATTGGCTTTATTTTAACAAAAAATCTACCGTACATTAAACGTATGTCTTTTATTGCAAGTTTGTCCTTAAAGGCCTACTGAAATGAGATGTTCTTATTTAAACGGGGATAGCAGCTCCATTCTATGTGTCATACTTCATCATTTTGCGATATTGCCATATTTTTGCTGAAAGGATTTAGTAGAGAACATCCACGATAAAGTTGGCAACTTTTGGTCGCTAATAAAAAAGCCTTGCCTGTACCGGAAGTAGCAGGCGATGTGCACGTGACGTCACGGGTTGTGGAGCTCCTCACATCTGAACATTGTTTACAATCATGGCCACCAGCAGCGAGAGCGATTCGGACCGAGAAAGCGACGATATCCCCATTAATTTGAGCGAGGATGAAAGATATGTGGATGAGGAAAGTGTGAGTGAAGGACAAGAGAAAAAGAAAACTAGACGGCAGAGCAATTCAGATGTTATTAGACACATTTACTAGGATAATTCTGGAAAATCCCTTATCTGCTTATTGTGTTACTAGTGTTTTAGTGAGATTATAAAGTCATACCTGAAAGTCGGAAGGGTGTGGTGACCGCCAGTGTCTCTGAGGGAAGCTATGGAGGAGCCAAGAAAGTCGCAGCTGCCTCTTTGACAGCAGCAGGAGGACGCAAGCTCCGCTCATGTCTCCGGTAAGAGCTGACTTATTACCACAATTTTCTCACCGAAACCTGCCGGTTGACATGTGGTAGAGAAACATGTTCGCTTGACCGCTCTGTTCCATAGTAAAGCTACACAACAAACAAAGAAACACAGGCTGTGTTTTGGTTGCTAAAGGCAGCTGCAATTTGAGCGAAATATTCGTGGATGAGGATAGTGACAGTGAATTGATTAACGTGGACCCCGACTTAAACAAGTTGAAAAACTTATTGGGGTGTTACCATTTAGTGGTCAATTGTACGGAATATGTACTGTACTGTGCAATCTGCTAATAAAAGTATCAATCAATCAATCAATCAAAGGACTAAAATTTGTTTTAAAAAAAAGGCGAGGGCAGTGGGAGCGATTCAGATGTTATTAGACACATTTACTAGGATAATTCTGGAAAATCCCTTATCTGCTTGTTGTGTTACTAGTGTTTTAGTGAGATTATATGGTACCTGAAAGTTGGAGGGGTGTGGTGACCGCCAGTGTCTCCGGTGGGAGGAGGTAGTAGTCCGCAGCTGCAGGAGGATGCAAGCTCCGCTCATGTCTACGGTAAGAGCCGACTTATTACCACAATTTTCTCACCAAAACCTGCCGGTTGACATGTGGTCGGGAACCATGTTCACTTGACCGCTCTGTTCCATAGTAAAGCTTCACCTTCGGGAATTTTAAACAAGGAAACACCGGCTGTGTTTGTGTTGCTAAAGGCAGCTGCAATACACCGCTTCCCACCTACATCTTTCTTCTTTGACGTCTCCATTATTAATTGAACAAATTGCAAAAGATTCAGCAACACAGATGTCCAGGATACTGTGGAATTATGCGATTAAAGCAGACTACTTATAGCTTGGATCGGGCTGGAAGAACATGTCCGCTACAACCGGTGACATCACGCGCACGCGTCATCATACTGCGACATTTTCAACAGGATACTTCGCGGGAAATTTAAAATTGCAATTTAGTAAACTAAAAAGGCCGTATTGGCATGTGTTGCAATGTTAATATTTCATCATTGATATATAAACTATCTAGACTGCGTGGTCGCTAGTAGTGGCTTTCAGTAGGACTTTAAATAAAATAGTGAACATACAAGACAACTTAACTTGTCTTTTAGTAGAAAGTAAGCCAGGGGTGTCCCAACTTTTTCCACTTAAGGCCGCAGACTGAAAAATCAAAGCAAGCGGGGACCATTTTGACATTTGTTTATTTACAAAACCAATACAATATATGTGTAACCAATATACATTCCGGCCTCCACTCAGGCTTGATCCCGGGGACCACAAAGGGTTTTGGTCAAAAAGATATTAAAAATGTGTCATTATTCAGTATTATTTTGTTTTATTATTATTCAAGTTTTAAATCTCCAGATCGACATTAGGTCAATCTGTCAATATAATGATTTTAAAGATTTAAGTTGTATGCTGTTTTGTCAAAGAAAACCCTGTTTTTTTGATGGAAAAAAACACAAAATATGAAATATTATCACCCAATATTTTTTTTAAGTGGAATATTGCCCTGCGATGAGGTAATGACTTGTCCAGGGTGTACCCCGCCTTCCGCCCGATTGTAGCTGAGATAGGCGCCAGCGGCCCCGCGACCCCGAAAGGGAATAAGCGGTAGAAAATGGATGGATGGATGGGATGGAATATTTGAGATTATATAATAATTAGAGCCTTAAAAAAGTCAATAACACCATTGATTTTAATCAATGGTGTCCTTCATTATTGTTTTTTGAGCAATGATACTTAAAAACAAATCACACTAAAATAATAGGGGATCCAAAAGGGTCCTACTCATTAAAGTGTTAAAAAAATAAATTATACATTTCTATTACTGTTTACTTTTAACACATTAACCTCGAGATCAATTTCAGATCCATCAGTCAATTATAAGTTTTATTGTTGTTTATGTTTTTTGTTTGTTCATTTTAGGCCCTTTAAAAAAAACAGCTCAGTTTTTTATATGGCAAACACCAAATATGCAACATTTTCCCCCCAAAATATCTCAAACTGGAAAATTTATGGTGACGTAATTGCAACCTTGAATAGGTCAATAATTCATGACATTTTGATTCATTATTATTTTTTAAAGAAAGAAACGGCCTGCATGGCAGCTTTATGTTATTACAGTTAAATATTGCAACATTTTCTTGTTACATTTCACCCGTTTGCTCATACTTTTTACAGTTTCAAAATTTTTCAATCGTATTTTTAAAATGTGCCGTGGGGCCGTTAAAAAATGACCTGCGGGCCGCACTTTGGACACCCATGAAGTAAGCAAACAAAGGCTCACAATTAGTCATAGACAATTAAACATATCCAGTAACATATTGTGTCATTTATCATTCTATTATTTTGTCAACATGATTAAGGAAAAATGGTAGAAATATAATTCTCTGTTTATTTTCTCTTTTAACATGTTCTATCTACACTTGTGTTAAAATGTAACAATCACTTATTCTTCTGTTGTCTGGATGCTTTACATGTGTTTTGGATGATACCACAAATTTTGATATCAATCCGATACCAAGTATTAACAGGATCATACATTGGTCATATTCAAAGTTCTCATGTGTCCAGAAACGTAATTCCTGAGTTTATAAAGAAAATAAACATGAAAAAATATCGATATAATCATTGTAGTATCGACTAGATACGCTCCTGTACTTGGTATCATTACAGTGGATGTCCACCAATGGCGTTTGTTTCCATAGTGACGCCGGTCAGCTACGGTGTGTAGTGAAGCATGTTTAGCTATTTCTCGTCCTCCAGGGATGATACGTGTAAGAAACGTACTTTATTTGTCGCCATGGAGGCGAGAATTTGTGATTTAGTAGTAGCTAAAACACTGCAGATAGCTAGCTAGCCATGTCTTAAAGCACCTCTTCCTGAGGGCGTTTCAGTGTTAGAACTTCACATTTATCTTTAGTTTTTAAGCCAAAATGCGGCCGTTCTCCCTTTTCTGTCTACACACCGTGTCTGTTTGTAAGTACTCTGTGGTTGTGCGCTGCCGAACATGCTCGTCTGCGCGTAAACCAGCAATGGCACAACATGATGATGACGGTTGGGCGGAGGGGGGTACCGGTACTTTTTAGAGGCGATATAGTACCTAATATGATTAGTGTATTTCCTTGAATTGCCGCCGGGGTGCTAATTATTTTAAAACCTCTTCTCACTCCGACGCTCACCAAAGGCATGCGGTACATTTAGGCCTGCGCTTAAAAATTTGAGTGTGATGTAAGGATACCATCATTAAAAGTAAATTTATTAAACATTTTTTTATTATGGTCTTACCTTTACTTATAAATGAAGTCCATGAGCAGCTCCTTCTGATCAAAAGCATCGATAACTTGTTTATAGAAGTCTTCCTTATCTTTCTTCAGTTTTAAAATTCTCTCTGTCTTGATGGAGATCTTCCTTTATTACCTCCTGCTTCAATTGAAAGTCCAGTTTAGGGAAATAGTTTTATTTTAGATATGTAATCCTCCATGTTAAAAGTGCAAGCGAGAGGAAAAAATAAACTCTTGCTGCTTGTTGTCACTTCTTCTGCAGCCGAGTAGTCGCAAGAAGGATCACTAGCGCCCTCTACCACCAGGAGGCGGGAGTCATTTAATGACTCATATTTGACACACGCAGCTACGGTATATTAATAAAACATAGCTGCTTACTGTTCTTTTTAGCATATTCAATAGCTTGGACCTTAAATCCTACTGAATAGCTCTTAATCTTCTTCCCTTTATGCGATTTCAAATGATTGAAATCAGCCTCCTCCATTTTGAAAATGATGACAGGTGAAGTGTCACTCGTGACGTGACGAGTTGGAGCCGGCGAAAATTCTAGGCATATGCTGATTATTTTGCGAAATGAGTTTGACCCGGCAGTAATTCTAGGCAGGCGCATACTATATACCCGGCAGTACTATACTAATAGCGGTATATCGTACAAACCTAAGTTCCTGAGTGCCCACATTTTAACAGTACAGTGTTCAGGTTGAAATGTTAACTAGAGATTCTGTCAACCGCTGCCCAGCGAGAGTGGATTTCTTTGCAGGCACAAGAATAACTGTGTCGTCTGCATAAAGCTAGCACCGTGGCAACAGTTTGGAAGGTCATGGCAAACAACGATGGCCCTAATATGGAGCCTTGTGGCACTCCCATGTCATTAGAGCCAAGACTAGATTTAAGGCCATTGACCTTAACATGTTGCTGCCTGTCCTCGAGATTTGTTTTAAACCATTCTTGTGCTTAAGGAGATATTTTAAAATGCCAGTGTTCTTTTTTTAATAAAAACGCTGTGGTGCACAGTGCCAAAGGCCTTTTTGAGCTCTAGAAACTCACCACCAACAACTTTTGTCTAGACAGCCCTTGATCTGTTTGAGCAAGTAACAGTTAGCTGTTTCTGTGCTGTACTTTTGCCTCAACCCAAATTGTTGGGGATGGAGCGGTTGGTTTGACTCCAGGTGTTCTTTTAGTTGTTCTGCCACTCCCTTCTCCAAGATTTTAGACACAACAGGAAGGTCAGAGTAGTTGGCTACCACCAAACCCTGGGCTTCCCGGGTGTATAATGTAGCCTGGATGAGTTAGGGATGCATCGGATTCTGGGTATTTGTTCTGTTGTGTTTATGTTGTGTTACAGTGCGGAAATGTGTTTGTCATTCTTGTTTGGTGTGGCTTCACAGTGTGGCGCATATTTGTAACCGTGTTAAAGGTGTTTATACGGCCACTCTCAGTGTGACCTGTATAGCTGTTGAACAATAATTACTTGAGGTCACTTGCGTGCCTCGGTGGAAGCCTCTTACAACGTGTGACTGGGCTGGCGAGCTGTTGTTCAGGCCGTAGCGGTCGCTAGAGGCAGCGCCATCGTTCCACGCCCTAATTATTGTTGTTCGAGTGAAACTCTGCTATTCCGGAGTTTCCCGGAAAAAGTGGGAGGTTTGAAAAGAGTGATGCCGTCCTATGGTAATCATATAAAACTTGCGGGCCGCACCAACATTTTATTTTCATATTAAAGTGCAAGCCGCGTGTCTGAGACCCCTGGTTTATAAATAGAACAAAGCAAAAAACAACTCTGTATGCAGTGTTACTTCATTATAAATTTCATAAGTTTTGTGGCTCCCATTGTTTTCTTTATTTTGTGAAACAGGTCAAAATGGTTCTTTAAGTGTTAAAGGTCGCCGACCCTTGAGTTTGGCCATTTATATGTTGCCAAAGTTTAGAGCTAATTCCCTTAGCCTCTTCAATGATTTTAGTAAGATCACTAGTTTTGATTTCTTGTGATAACTTGATTTTTGAGGCCTGTATAAGCCAAATGATTGTTTTTTTTGTTTTGTTTTTTGGCAATTTTTAAGTGCCTTATGTATTTTTCATTGTTTGCCATATGTCATTGTTAAACCATGGGAGGAATTAGTTGTTTTGTGCTCTTTGTACAGGTCTTTGTTTACTTTTAAGTTAACTTTTTCAATTTGGTCATAAATGTATTTGCGCCTATATTTATGTCACACTTTTTTGACATATTGTTTGATTATTGTTTGATTGACTTCTTGTTCAAAATCAGGTCGGTGTGATTTAGGTATTCTTTTAGTTGTAGTTGCTGAGTCGGTGATTTTATAAAACAGGAATCTCATTTTAGTTAATTTTCTAACAATTAGAATCATGTTATGGTCTGAAAGCCCAGTAATGTTTGTGTTTTTCTTTCTAGCCTAGTTTGTAAAGATCAGATTGATTCAAGTTTCAATGTTACTTGTAATTGTGGTGTTTTTTTTCTATTAGTTTATATCTAAATATATGGATTTAAGTTTACCATTACTTTTTTTCTCTTGCCAGTTATATTAAAATTTCAGTGCAATCGTCCATATTTGAGACATTTTTGTAACTAACCAAAACAAATCGAACCTTAAGAAGGTAAAAAGCCATCCATCCATCCATTTTTTACCGCTTATTCTCTTTGGGGCCGCGGGAGGCGCTGGTGCCTATCTCAGCTACAATCGGGCGGAAGGCGGCGTACACCCTGGACAAGTCGCCACCTCATCACAGGGCCAACACAGACAGACAGACAACATTCACACACTAGGGACCATTTAGTGTTGCCAATCAACCTATCCCCAGGTGCATGTCTTTGGAAGTGGGAGGGGCCTATCCCCAAGTGCATGTCTTTGGAGGTGGGAGGGGCCTATCCCCAGGTGCATGTCTTTGGAAGTGGGAGGGGCCTATCCCCAAGTGCATGTCTTTGGAGGTGGGAGGGGCCTATCCCCAGGTGCATGTCTTTGGAGGTGGGAGGGGCCTATCCCCAGGTGCATGTCTTTGGAGGTGGGAGGAAGCCGGAGTAGGGAAAAACAATAAAATTGAATTTCATGTTAGGAAAAAGAAGAACTTACAGAGCAAGACATTTCAAGTTCACATGAAATATTAACCACTTCACATTTGAACTGCTCTGTGGTGTATATTCAGACAACAGCACCCTTCCCTTGTTTCCTGTCTCTCCTGTAGCAATCGTATCCTGCTTATTTCTATCAAGTTTCTTGAAATGTGCTGATGAAGCCAACTTTCAGAGATACATAAGAAATCCAGGTTTGATCCTGATAACAATGTGCCTACCCGGCAATCCCTTGGGTTTTGGGATTCCAGATAGCCTGAGCAAGATTTACTGTTTGGAAAAAACAAACTGCTTCTGCTTTTTTGGAGTTTGCAATCATCTGGATGGCATTAAATCAGTTTTACCTGGGGGCGGCCTAGCAGGCCCACAATCTAGAATTCTTAAATACAGAAGATGTTGGCTCCTCTTGGCTGCTTAGATAATGAAATCAGTGTCTGTTAAGCTCATGAGGAGCGGCCAAATTGTGTGTGGTATCGTTTTGTTCAACTCCAGACTGGAAACGTTTTTGTTTAACTATGGATATGAGAACGGAAAGTATTTTATCTACACTTGTTTTTCATTTTAATTAAAATATTATGATTACTTTTATGTTTTTATATTTATTCATGACTTTATCAAGATATTTTTTTATAATTATTTAATTTGTATTCCTTATTTTACGTAGTAAGTGTGAATGTTGTCTGTCTATCTGTGTTGGCCCTGCAATGAGGTGGCGACTTGTCCAGGGTGTACTCCACCTTCCGCCCGATTGTAGCTGAGATAGGCGCCAGCACCCCCCGC
Source organism: Nerophis ophidion (assembly GCF_033978795.1). Lineage (NCBI taxonomy): Eukaryota > Metazoa > Chordata > Actinopteri > Syngnathiformes > Syngnathidae > Nerophis > Nerophis ophidion. Next base: position 23,089,541 of record NC_084626.1, read on the forward strand.
GACCCCAAAAGGGAATAAGCGGTAGAAAATGGATGGATAAATATAATGCATCTTAAAAGCGATTTGAATTGCCTTGTTTACTAATTGTGCTCTATTAATGAATAATTGTATTTATAATGTACAGCCTGCGATGAGGCGGCAACTTGTCCACGGTGTACGCCGCCTCCCGCCCAATTGTAGCTGAGATAGGCGCCAGCGCCCCCCGCAACCCCAAATGGAATAAGCGGTAGAAAACGGATGGATGGATGGATAATGTACAGCATGGGCTTCACGGGGGCAGAGGGGTTAGTGCGTCTGCCTCACAATACAAAGGTCCTGAGTAGTCCTGGGTTCGATCCCGGACTCGGGTTCTTTCTGTGTAGAGTTTGCATGTTCTCCCCGTGACTGCGTGGGTTCCCTCCGGGTACTCCGGCTTCCTCCCACCTCCAAAGACATGCACCTGGGGATAGGCCCCTCCCACCTCCAAAGACATGCACCTGGGGATAGGCCCCTCCCACCTCCAAAGACATTCACCTGGGGATAGGCCCCTCCCACCTCCAAAGACATGCACCTGGGGATAGGTTGATTGACAACACTAAATGGGCCCTAGTGTGTGAATGTTGTCTGTCTATCTGTGTTTAGCCCTTCCATGAGGTGGCGACTTGTCCAGGGTGTACACTGCCTTCCGCCCGATTGTAGATGAGATAGGCACCAGCGCCCACCCGCGACCCCAAAGGGAATAAGCGGTGGAAAATGGATAGATGGATGGATGTAGAGCATTAATCTTATAGAGTAAACATCATGTATTTTACATGAGTATTAGAGCCTTCTTACATACATCACATACTGTCGGGGGTGCAACGTCATACGCTCTCGCAGAGCAGAGAGGTAGAGACATGGTAACGTTAGCTGTGATGCTAGCGGAGTCGTGCAAGTGGTAATACGAGAGAAAGAAAGTGCGAATCCAGTAACAAATAAAGGAAGAATTAATTCCCAAGAAAAACAGCACGGAGTCCATCGTCTGGCAGTGGTTTGGCTTCAAGAGGGAAGATGTCGAACAAGTATGCGGCGAAAGCGTTGCTACAAAAAGCAGTACCACTGCTAATTTGTAGCATGACTTAAAACATGACCCGCTAGAGCAGTGGTTCTCAAATGGTGGTATGTGTACCCCTGGGGGTACTTGAAGGTATGCCAAGGGGTACGTGAGAGTTTTTTTAAAATATTGTAAAAACATTTCAAAAATCCTTTATAAATATATTCATTGAATAATACTTCAACAAAATATGAATATATAAGTTCATAAATTGTGAAAAGAAATACAACAATGCAATATTCAGTGTTGACAGCTAGATTTTTTTGTGGACATGTTCCATAAATATTGATGTTAAAGATGTCTTTTTTTGTGAAGAAATGTTTAGAAGTAAGTTGATGAATCCAGATGGATCTCTATTACAATCCCCAAAGAGGGCACTTTAAGTTGATGATTACTTCTATGTGGAGAAATCTGCATTTATAATTGAATCACTTGTTTATTTTTCAACAAGTTTTGAGTTATTTTTACATCTCTTTTTCCAAATAGTTCAAGAAAGACCACTACAAATGAGCAATATTTTACTCTGTTATACAATTTAATAAATCATAAACTGATGACATAGTGCTGTATTTTACTTCTTTATCTCTTTTTTCAACAAAAAATGCTTTGCTCTGATTAAGGGGTACTTGAATTAAAAACATGTTCACAGGGGGTACATCACTGAAAAAAGGTTGAGAACCACTGCGTTAGAGAAAAACAAGTGCTTGAAACTCCGCATGTCAACATCTCCGTTCGGTGCCACACCCACAAAATGCCCAAGCAACTATTTTCACATCAACACTGTATGAATAAAATAGTCAACAGAAGGAGATAAGGTCTGCAGGAACCTACCACATATTGAAGGTCTTACGCTATTTGATCTTCTATTATGCAGATCATTTTTATTTGAAAATGTTTTAAATATCTTGTGTGACATCATGCACAAAAGTGTTCTTTATTTGTTTTAAACCAGGGGTCGGGAACCTTTTTGGCTGAGAGAGCCAAAAAGCCAAATATTTCAAGAAGTATTTCCGCAAGAGCCATATAATATTTTCTTTGACACTGAACACAACTAAACGCGTGCGTTTTTAAGTAAAACCAACATTTCTAGAGTATGATAGGTCTCTTATTCTTTGTAATAACATTGTTATTCTGAAGCTTACTGTGGAGGGGGCGTGGCCTGCGGGCCTGCAGCGACAGGTGCGTAGATGGCCCACCTGGGCCTTGTTATCTAATCACCTGTCGCTCTATTGTAAGCGGCAGCCAGGAGGAGAGACAGGGTTGGGGCTGGAAATACAATTGCTGGAAAGCAACTGAGAGACTTATTGAAAAATAAAACAATATTGTAACCCTGAAACAGGCTCTCATGTCGGTGCTTGGTGGTCTGAAGAACCCCCAGGAGGGCAAGCGCCACACTAACCAATAATAAATAAATAACTTCTTACCATTGATGCAACTTCTTGAACAGGTGCGGTAGAAAACGGATGGACGGATTAAAAATGCATGAGAATAATTTATATTTTGAACATTATTTTTAACACTGTGATTACAAGTGGAATTATTCATTACTTATCATGTTAAGCAATGTCAGCTCAGATTTATCCAAGAGCCAGATGCAGTCATCAAAAGAGCCACATCTGGCTCTAGAACCATAGGTTCCCTACCCCTGGTTTAAACTATTGTAGTGGTGTTCTGTACAAAAAGTACACTTGAATTTAGTGTTGTTTTGATATGTCATCTTAGTGACATGCACAAAAGTGCACTAACAGTTTGTTTTAAAATGTTTCTGACAATCATGCACTTTCTGTTTTGAAATGAAATGAATGTTTGTGCCACTGCTTAATAACTATTTAATTACTAACAGTTTTGGTCAATTGACTTATTTGTGATTTCCTTCTCTGCATGAAAGTTTAAAAGTAGCATATTTTAATCCAGTATGAAGAAGAATGTTTTAATGTAGACACATAGAATCATCATACTGCTGTGATTTTATGAATCAAGTGTTCATTCAAGGCTAAGGCAAAACATCGAGATAAATATCGTGTATCGTGATATGGCCTAAAAATATCGAGATATTAAAAAAAGGCCATATCTCCCAGCCCTAGGACTCGAGCCTCGTTACATTGAGATAACACATACAAATATATGCAAGAAAACATTCCTACATACATCACACTTGGGACTACCATGAGTTGATGAAGGTGGACCCCGACTTAAACAAGTTGAAAAACTTATTCGGGTGTTACCATTTAGTGGTCAATTGTACGGAATATGTACTGTACTGTGCCATCTACTAATAATATGTACTGTACTGTGCAATCTACTAATAAAAGTATCAATCAATCAGTTTGGTAAGTCAGAATTGTTTTAGCTGTATTTCAAAACTTGCAAATGTTGATTCGAGTGATGAATAGAGAATTCATACTTGTAGAGACGGCTAGAAGACGAAACAACAATTGTACTTCTGGTTGAAAGCTCCAAGAACAAAATCGTCCAAAAGATGGCGCAATAACACAAACTTTTTCAGTGCCTTTTCTTGTTTTTGTTTTGTTTTTTTAACTATTTGCATTATGGCTGTCAGTGAAGAATAATCCACTAAACTGCCACAATGTTTTATAAGCTGCAGAGTTCAAACCATGTGAAAAAAGTAGTGGTTTATAGTCCATAATTTGGGATGTATACATTTTATTTTTACATAGACTGTACACAAAAATCTGTAGATTTTACAGTAAAAACGTATTTTTGTTGTCAAAATGTTACAGTAAAATTTTCAATATTTTTATATTATATGGTAAAACAGTACCGCTGTTTTTACTGTAAAATCTGCAGTTTTTTACAGTGAATTAATGTAAATGGAAAAACGACAACACTGTTTTTTTCGGGTAAAATTCTGGCAACTGAGCTACCAGTTTTTTACTGTAAAAATATTTTTTTATGGATAATTTCTTTGCTTTAAATTAAGAGTCCACCCATTATTTAAGCATTTATTTTTATCTGAACTACATTTTTTTAAATGTATGGTAATATGATATCTGCTGCAATGTTCGATAAAGTTGAAAATATATACAATTATATGCAGCAAATGTATATTTTTCTATCAAAATGGAAAGATTATTATATTTAGTAAGTAAAAATTAAAGTCCTACTGAAAGCCACTACTAGCGACCACGCAGTCTGATAGTTTATATATCAATGATGAAATATTAACATTGCAACACATGACAATACGGCCGCTTTAGTTTACTAAATTGCAATTTTAAATTTGGCGCCAAAATATCCTGCTGAAACGTCTCGGTATGATGACGCGTGCGCTTGACGTCACGGATTGTAGAGGACATTTTGTTACAGCATCGTTCCCAGCTATTAAGTCTTCTGTTTTCATCGCAAAATTCCACAGTATTCTGGACATCTGTGTTGCTGAATCTTTTGCAATTTGTTCAATTAATAATGGAGACGTCAAAGAAGAAAGCTGTAGGTGGGAAGCGGTGTATTGCGGCCGGCTTTAGCATCACAAACACAGCTGGTGTTTCATTGTTCACATTCCCGAAAGATGACAGTCAAGCTTTACTATGGAACAGAGATGTCAAGTGAACATGGTTGGATTGGGCCACACACACAAAGTACAGTGTATTATGTGTATTAATAAAAAAGATTTTACCCTTCTGTATTCTGAAGGCGATCTATGTCGTGTGCTACTCCAGCACACGACATAGATCCTGACCGTCAGCGTCTGGTTCAAAGCGGTATGGCTCTATCCCTTGCTGCGGTTGGGCCTGGCCGGATGGTCCTGCCACCCCCACGGCTGCCACGGCGCCTCTCACAGCATCTTCCCTATCTGAATCGCTCCCACTGCCCTTTTGTCTTTTTTTCTTTTCTTTTTTTTCCTAGTCTTTCACTCTCACTTTCCTCATCCACGAATCTTTCATCCTCGCTCAAATTAAAAGGAAAATCATCGCTTTCTCGGTCTGAATCGCTCTCGCTGCTGGTGGCCATGATTGTGCACAACATTCAGATGTGAGGAGCTCCACAACCCGTGACGTCACACACACATCGTCTGCTACTTCCGGTACAGGCAAGGCTTTTTTATTAGAGACCAAAAGTTGCGAACTTTATCGTCGATGTTCTCTACTAAATCCTTTCAGCAAAAATATGTCAATATCGCAAAATGATGAAGTATGACACATAGAATGGAGCTGCTATCCCCGTTTAAATAACAAAATCTCATTTCAGTAGGCCTTTAATTCCTGGATGTGGCAGTTTAGATATAACACTTTTGTTGTATGCAACAGTCTATTTGAAAATCAGCATCATTGCTGCTGCACGTGTGAGCAAACATGTGTGCCTTTGTTATGTATTACTTCTGGAATGGTTATTGAAGTACGTAAACAAGTCAAATGTGTGTTTTTGTGAAGCACTGCCTGAGAGTTAATCATTTTGCTTTCATATTACTAAAGGAGCAGCATTCCAAGCTCCCGGATGAACTCAAAGAAAGCGATGACACATCAGAGAAGACGTCCCCAAACAAGAACCTCAAATCACCACAGAAAAGCTCCAAGCGGCTTAAAACAACACCATTTAAAATAGCTCTGCTGGATTCGACGGATTTCGACGGAGAAATAGAAGTAAGCGTTGGACGAATGCTGTTCTTTTTGTCCTCTGGTTGTTTTCCTCTGTGGGCGGGTTATTGTCTACAAACCCCGTTAACATATGAGTTGGGAAATTGTGTTAGATGTAAATATAAACAGAATACAATGATTTGCAAATCCTTTTCAAGCCATATTCAGTTGAATATGCTACAAAGACAACATATTTGATGTTCAAACTCAAACTTTTTTTGGGGCAAGTAATCATTAACTTTAGAATTTGATGCCAGCAACACATGACAAAGAAGTTGGGAAAGGTGGCAATAAATACTGATAAAGTTGAGGAATGCTCATCAAACACTTATTTGGAACATCCCACAGGTGTGCAGGCTAATTGGGAACAGGTGGGTGCCATGATTGGCTATAAAAGCAGCTTACATGAAATGCTAAGTAATTCACAAGAAAGGATGGGGCGAGGTACACCCCTTTGTCCACAACTGTGTGAGCAAATAGTCAAACAGTTTAAGAACAACCTTTCTCAAAGTGACATTGAAAGAAATTTAGGGATTTCAACATCTACGCTCCATAATATCATCAAAAGGTTCAGAGAATCTGGAGAAATCACTCCACGTAAGCGGCATGGCCGGAAACCAACATTGAATGACCGTGACCTTCCATCCCTCAGACGGCACTGTATCAAAAAACCGACATCAATCTCTAAAGGATATCACCACATGGGCTCAGGAACACTTCAGAACATCTGTAAGTGCAAGTTAAAGCTCTACTATGCAAAACAAAAGCCATTTATCAACAACATCCAGAAACACCGTCGGCTTCTCTCGGCCCACTATCATCTAAGATGGACTGATGCAAAGTGGAAAAGTGTTCTGTGGTCTGACGAGTCCACAGTTGAAATAATTTTGGGAAATATTTGACATTGTGTCATCCGGACCAAAGGGGAAGCGAACCATCCAGACTGTTATCAACGCAAAGTTGAAGAGCCAGCATGTGTGATGGTATGGGGGTGCATTAGTGCCCAAGGCATGGGTAACTTACACATCTGTGAAGGCACCATTGATGCTGAAAGGTACATACAGGTTTTGGAACAACATATGCTGCCATCTAAGCGCCGTCTTCTTCATGGACGCCCCTGCTTATTTCAGCAAGACAATGCCAAGCCACATTCAGCACGTGTTCCAACAGCTTGGCTTTGTAAAAAAGAGTGCAGGTACTTTCCTGGCCCGCCTGCAGTCCAGACCTGTCTCCCATGGAAAATGTGTGGCGCATTATGAAGCGTAAAATAGGACAGCGGAGACCCCAGACTGTTGAAGGACTGAAGCTCTACATAAAACAAGAATGGGAAAGAATTCCACTTTCAAAGCTTCAACAATTTGTTTCCTCAGTTCCCAAACGTTTATTGAGTGTTGTTAAAAGAAAAGGTGATGTAACACAGTGGTGAACATGCCCTTTCCCAACTACTTTGGCACGTGTTGCAGCCATGAAATTGTAAGTTAATTATTATTGGAAAAAATAAATACATTTTATGAGTTTGAACATCAAATATGTTGTCTTTGTAGTGCATTCAATTGAATATGGCTTGAAAAGGATGTGCAAATCATTGTATTCTGTTTATATTTACATCTAACACAATGTCCCAACCCATATGGAAACAGGGTATGTAATAACGCAGCACAGAGAGGATGAGGCAGGCAGACAGAATAAAGGACGATGCCCTGCTGAGAGCTCATGGAGGGTGCGAGGCCAGAGCAATGTTGCTTTAAAAAAAAAAAGTCAAACTGTAAATAGACATCTGTTATGTTTACCCCAGCAATGTCATATATGATGTTGAGTGGAAGGGAAACTGAAGACACAAGAAGTCAGAAACAATCAGGTTAAAATACATTTTTGTTTTGGTATTGGTAAATTTGAATACGCCTTTAGTTCATCTGTTAATATGAATAAGTAACAACAAAACCCAAAAGCAGTGAAGTTGGCACGTTGTGTAAATGGTAAATAAAAACAGAATACAACCTATATTCAATTGAATAGACTGCAAAGACAATATATTTAACGTTCAAATTAGCTCATTTGGAATGTGATGACTGCAACATGTTTCGAAAAAGCTGGCACAGGTGGCAAAAAAGACTGAGGAAGTTGAGGAATGCTCATCAAAAACATATTTGGAACATCCCACAGGTGTGCAGGCTAATTGGGAACAGGTGGGTGCCATGATTGGCTATAAATTAGCTTCCATGAAATGCTAAGTAATTCACAAACAAAGATGGAGCGAGGGTCACCACTTTGTGATCAAATGCGTGAACAAATTGTGGAACAGTTTAAGAACAACATTTCTCGACGACCAATTGCAGGGAATTTAGGGATTTCACCATCTACGGTCCGTAATATCATCAAAAGTTTCAGAGAATCTGGAGAAATCACTGCACGTAAGCGATGATATTACGGACTTTCGATCCCTTAGGCGGTACTGCATCAAAAAGCGACTCCAGTGTGTAAAGGATATCACCACATGGACTCAGGAACACTTCAGAGAACCACTGTCAGTGACTACAGTTTGTCGCTGCATCTGTAAGTGCAAGTTAAAACTACTATGCAAAGCGAAAGCCATTTATCAACAACACCCAGAAACGCCACCGCCTTTGCTGGGCCCGGGCTCATGGGTTAATGCAGTAAATAAAAGTGTTCTGTGGTCTGATGAGGACACATTTCAAATCGTTTTTGGAAACTGTGGACGCCGTGTCCTGCGGAACAAAAAGGGAAAGAACCATCTGGGTTGTTCCAGGCACAAAGTTAAAAAATAAACATCTGTGATGTGATGTGAAGTGAAGTGAATTATATTTATATAGCGCTTTTCTCTAGTGACTTTACGTAGTGACACCCAATATCTAAGTTACATTTAAACCAGTGTGGGTGGCACTGGGAGCAGGTGGGTAAAGTGTCTTGCCCAAGGACACAACGGCAGTGACTAGGATGGCGGAAGTGGGAATCGAACCTGCAACCCCCAAGTTGCTGGCACGGCCACTTTACCAACCGAGCTATACGTATATATATATATATATATATATGTATGTATGTATGGGGGTGTATTAGTGTGAAGACACCATTAATGCTGAAAGGTACATACAGGTTTTGGAGCAACATATGTTGCCATCCAAGCAACGTTATCATAGACGCCCCTGCTTATTTCAGCAAGACGATGCCAAACCACGTGTTACGACAGCGTGGCTTCATAGTAAAAGAGTGCGGGTACTAGACGGACCTGCCTGTAGTCCAGACCTGTCTCCCATCGAAAATGTGTGGCACATTATGAAGCCTAAAATACCACAACGGAGACCCCGGACTGTTGAACAACTTAAGCTGTACATCAAGCAAGAATGGGAAATAATTCCACCTGAAAAGCTTCAAAAATTGGTATTCTCACAGTTCAATCAATGTCAATCAATGTTTATTTATATAGCCCCAAATCACAAATGTCTCAAAGGACTGCACAAATCATTACGACTACAACATCCTCGGAAGAACCCACAAAAGGGCAAGGAAAACTCACACCCAGTGGGCAGGGAGAATTCACATCCAGTGGGACGCCAGTGACAATGCTGACTATGAGAAACCTTGGAGAGGACCTCAGATGTGGGCAACCCCCCCCTCCCCTCCAGGGGACCGAAAGCAATGGATGTGGAGCGGGTCTAACATGATACTGTGAAAGTTCAATCCATAGTGGCTCCAACACAGCTGCGAGAGTTCAGTTCAAGCGGATCCAAGACAGCAGCGAGAGTCCCGTCCACAGGAGACCATCTCAAGCGGAGGCGGATCAGCAGCGTAGAGATGTCCCCAAGCGATACAGGCGAGCGGTCCATCCTGGGTCTCGACTCTGGACAGCCAGTACTTCATCCATGGTCATCGGACCGGACCCCCTCCACAAGGGAGGGGGGGACATAGGAGAAAGAAAAGAAGTGGCAGATCAACTGGTCTAAAAAGGAGGTCTATTTAAAGGCTAGAGTATACAGATGAGTTTTAAGGTGAGACTTAAATGCTTCTACTGAGGTGGCATCTCGAACTGTTACCGGGAGGGCATTCCAGAGTACTGGAGCCCGAAATGAAAACGCTCTATAGCCCGCAGACTTTTTTTGGGCTCTGGGAATCACTAACAAGCCGGAGTCCTTTGAACGCAGATTTCTTGCCGGGACATATGGTACAATACAATCGGCAAGATAGGATGGAGCTAGACCGTGTAGTATTTTATACGTAAGTAGTAAAACCTTAAAGTCACATCTTAAGTGCACAGGAAGCCAGTGCAGGTGAGCCAGTATAGGTATATATGTATGTATATATGTATATAAAGGTATATACAGTACAGGTATATATGTATGTATATATGTATATAAAGGTATATACAGTATAGGTATATATGTATGTATATATGTATATAAAGGTATATACAGTATAGGTATATATGTATGTATATATGTATATAAAGGTATATACAGTATAGGTATATATGTATGTATATATGTATATAAAGGTATATACAGTATAGGTATATATGTATGTATATATGTATATAAAGGTATATACAGTATAGGTATATATGTATGTATATATGTATATAAAGGTATATACAGTACAGGCGTAATGTGATCAAACTTTCTTGTTCTTGTCAAAAGTCTAGCAGCCGCATTTTGTACCAACTGTAATCTTTTAATGCTAGACATGGGGAGACCCGAAAATAATACGTTACAGTAATCGAGGCGAGACGTAACAAACGCATGGATAATGATCTCAGCGTCTTTAGTGGAGAAAATGGTGCGAATTTTAGCGATATTACGGAGATGAAAGAAGGCCGTTTTAGTAACGCTTTTAATGTGTGCCTCAAAGGAGAGAGTTGGGTCAAAGATAATACCCAGATTTTTTACCGAGTCACCTTGTTTTATTATTTGGTTGTCAAATGTTAAAGTTGTATTATTAAATAGAGGTCGGTGTCTAGCAGGACCGATAATCAGCATTTCCGTTTTTTTGGCGTTGAGTTGCAAAAAGTTAGCGGACATCCATTGTTTAATTTCATTAAGACACGCTTCCAACTGACTACAGTCCGGCGTGTTGGTCAGCAGTTCCAAAATGTTTCTAGAGGGGGGGGGGGGTTGCCCACATCTGAGGTCCTCTCCAAGGTTTCTCATAGTCAGCATTGTCACTGGCGTCCCACTGGATGTGAATTCTCCCTGCCCACTGGGTGTGAGTTTTCCTTGCCCTTTTGTGGGTTCTTCCGAGGATGTTGTAGTCGTAATGATTTGTGCAGTCCTTTGAGACATTTGTGATTTGGGGCTATATAAATAAACATTGATTGATTGATTGATTGATTGATACTCAGTGTTGTTTAAAGGAAAGGCCATGTAACACAGTGGTAAAAATGCTCCTATGCCAACTTTTTTGGAATGTGTAGCTGCCATTAAATTCTAAGTTAATGATTTAGTTTCTCAGTTCAAACATTAAATATCTTGTCTTTGCAGTCTGTTCAATTAAATATAAGTTGAAAAGGATTTGCAAATCATTGTATTCTTTTTTTTATTTACCATTTACACAACGTGCCAACTTCACTGGTTTTGTGTTTTGTAGTCCCCAACAAAATAGTCATCTTCAGTTTCCTTTCAGCCCTTTTGTCATCTTTCCAATGACATTTTTAGTTGTAGGCAGTTTTCCTGTTTTCTCTGCATCTTTAACAACAACCTGTCACTGTTTATTATTGCGAGCACCGAACATAAATCATTTTGTGAGTCTGGCTGTCTTAATAACAAAGCTCCTAAGTCGTGTTTGTCGGTCATTGCAGAAACACTGGAAAGGACAAACGCTGATGGACATGGTGTGTGAGCACCTCAACCTGCTGGAGAAGGACTACTTTGGCCTCACCTTCGCGGACACAGACACCCAAAAGGTCAGAGGATCGCTCGCCACGGTCTTGTAACGGGTGACTTGGGTGCATAAACACGCGCAAGGAAATCAGCATTCCTCTCACTTGTTGGCCGGGCGGAGTGTCTCCGGTATTCACGCTCCGTCACTTAGAAATAAATGGAAAAAGGAAATGCTTAGTCAGACTACAATACATGCCCAGTGTGAAAAAAAGATGCTGATGGATTGATGAAAGCGCCTCATTGGCTATTTGAAAGATGCACATTTTCAATTTAATCAAACATATTTCTTGGAAGCAGAGAAGGTCACAAATAATCTTTTTGGTTGTTGTTAAAATTCAAACTAATCAAAGATATATACAGTACAGGCCAAACCTTTTCATTTCAATACGTTTTCTTTATTTTCATGACTATTTACATTGTAGGCATCAAAACTATGACACCTGTGAAGTGAACAACATTTCAGGTGACTACCACTTGAAGCTCTATGAGAGAATGCCCAGAGTGTGCAAAGCAGTAATCAGAGCAAAGGGTGGCTATTTTGAAGGAACTAGAATATTAAACATGTTTTCAGTTATTTCACCTTTTCTTGTTAATAAGTACATAACTCCACATGTGTTCTTTTCATAGTTTTGATGCCTTCAGTGACAATCTACGATGTAAATAGTCATGAAAATAAAGAAAACACATTGAATGAGGTGTGTCCAAACTAGTGGATCCATGATGATGACTTCCGTTTTGTTTGAGCGGCCGTTTTACTGCCGTTTTACAGGCACCGATTAAAAAACAATCACGGACTGTATATAAACTTTTACAAAATATTATATTCCGTGTAAGTTAATTTCACAACATTATGTATATATATATACATATATATATATATATATTAGGGCTGGGCAACGATAAAAAAATTTAATCGAATTTCTCCGATTAATCGCGATTAACTGCATTGTATACGCAAAGCCCAATAATGAATTCAAAAGTAGTGTGTAGTGCACCTTTATTGGAATATTCTCCCACATGAACAAAAGCGCCAAAACATTTGTTGTGCAAACACAATTTAAATCAGTCTTTGTTAAACAGTAGCAGTTAAATAGCATATTTGATGAAAATCAACTCAAAAAATGTAAAAAAAAAAAAATTAAACTTATTGCCACTGCCAGGGTATTTAAGTTATCCTGTTTGTTATGGAAAATAAATATAATCTACATACAAATCTCTGAGACACAATCATAACATCTGAACAGGCAATTTCTGAGGTAACACCAGAAACATTTTTTTTTATCAGGGATCTTATGTTTAAAAAACCTATATTATAGGTAGTGGGCTGTTTTAGGGAAGTTTTGATCAAATTATCCGTATTAGCAATATTAATAATGTTGTGTTTATTCTGCGTAGTGCACTTAGAATAATTATGACCATATCTAGGAATTTATATGATGGGAATTTTCCGATTGTTTGCTTGGTGCTTTGATAAACTGAAGGCATCATATACATGGTACTATATTGTGATGTTATGAGCCAGGGAAAAAAAAGAACTACCCTACCCAGCATGCAACAGGAGTGAGGAGCATGTATAGGTTGTGTCGCCATGACGGCATCTTGTATGTTGTGATATGCACGCTCTGAAAGCAAACGTTAAGAACTCAGCCAACACTCCTGGTCTGCATTATTCATAAATAGACAGACAACACATATACTCCGCTGCTTCACGGGCCGCTGGATGTAGCCGGCAAAGTATTCCCATGCTAGCTAGCCGCTCTAGCAAGCACGCCTCATTCAGTCCAAAACGGCCCGATCTATCCACATCCAGAATTGTCTGGCGGTCGTAAGTGATCCCGGAGTGACCACGCTGTAAGCCAGCCAGGACATTTGCAGAATTGTCCGATATTTTTGCCAAATGTTCCATCTTTACCAAGAGCCCCTCCACGCCGGGCGACGCCATCTTGTTAAGAAAAGTCGTTAACAAAATAAAAGCATGTAAACAACATACGCAAATGTGCGGTAAAATAATTGTCGGCGTTAATAGATTGATGAGTTAACTCGTAATTAACGAACTAATTTGCCCACCCCTAATATATATATATATATAAAATGTGCCTTATCCTGTGCGGCTAGTATATGTTGACCTGTTTTTTTCTCGTAAAAGTTAGTGGGTGTGTCTTATATACTGGAGCGCTCTCATCCGGATATATGGTATGGATGTATACATATATATACATATATATATATACACCATATTTTTCGGACTGTAAGTCAGTTTTTTTCATAGTTTGGTCAGGGGTGCGACTTATACTCAGGAGCGACTTATGTGTGACGTTATTAACACATTACCCTAAAATATCAAATAATATTACTTAGCTCATTCACGTAAGAGACTAGATGTATAAGATTTCATGGGATTTATGGATTAGGAGTGAGAGATAGTTTGGTAAAGGTATAGCATGTTCTATATGTTATAGTTATTTGAATGACTCTTACCATAATATGTTAGATTAACATAGCAGTTGGTTATTTATGCCTCATATAACCTACACTTATTCAGCCTGTTCTTCACTATTCTTTATTTCTTTTAAATTGCCTTTCAAATGTCTATTCTTGATGTTGGATTTTATCAAGTAAATTTCCCCAAAAGATGCGACTTATACTCCAGTGCGACTTACATATGTTTTTTTCCTTCTTTATTATGCATTTTCGGCAGGTGTGACTTACTCCGGAGCGACTTATATTCCGAAAAAGTGCGGTGTGTGTGTATTTATATATATATATATATATATATATATATATAAGTATTTTATCCGATTACTTGATTAATTAAAGGAATGTTCAGTAGAATATCTGGTTATTATTGTTATTGATAAATTACTCCAGTATTTCCACAATAATCAGACTGAGCCTCCTGAAAAATATTGTTTCTTTTTACCGCTTAATCAGTCTTAAAAACATGTACCGGTCTGTCCATCGAGGTTTAATTATTATTTTTTTCTTCTGGCAATGTGTACAGAAACTCTGGGAGTGTTTGACTTAGGTCTATGTGGATGAATGCGGGTGCACAGATCTGGCTTATCGTGATTAAATTACATAATTGACTGCATTGAGCAAAGGGGGCCTCTCAGTCCGTCTTTTCAAACGTTCGCTCGTTGGTAGGTCGCAGATTTTCAAAGACGCCGGCCTCCCCGAAGCAGGTATGTGATTGCACAACCAGGCCACAAAGGAACAGTCGGCCTTTTGAAGACGGAAGAGATGAAGTCCCTTTTAAATCTGGTGCATCTCCTCTGCCAGTCATTATTACCGCAGGGGCAACTTGACAGTGCATGTGTACGGGATGGTTGATGATTGGGCTGGCACATGTGGACACAACAATGGGGTTTTAAACACATATTAAAGATACAACTTAAGGCGAAAGCAACAAGTATATTTCCAACTGTAATCTATGTGGGTGAGAAAGCATTTTACTGGTCTCATTGAGATGGACCTAAGCACAGACAGTCTTAACCATAAAAAAGAACAGTTTAAATATGTTTTCATTATTGAAATATAATCCAACCTTTCATTACCTACCACTTGTCCCACCATCCATCTTCTTCTGCTTATCTGAGGTCAGGTCGCGGGGGCAGCAGCCTAAGCAGGGAAGCCCAGACTTCCCTTTCCCCAGCCACTTCGTCTAGCTCTTGCCAGGAGATCCCGAGGCGTTCCCAAGCCAGCCGGGAGACATAGTCTTCCCAACGTGTCCTGGGTCTTCCCCGTGGCCTCCTACCGGATGGACGTGCCCTAAACACCTCCCTAGGGAGGCGTTCGGGTGGCATCCTGACCAGATGCCCGAACCACCTCATCTGGCTCCTCTCCATTTGGAGCAGCAGCGGCTTTACTTTGAGCTTCTCACCCTATCTTTAAGGGAGAGTCCACCACACAGCGGAGGAAACTCATTTTGGCCGCTTATACCCTGGACCTTGTCCTTTCGGTCATGACCCAAAGCTCATGACCTTAGGCGAGGATGGCAACGTAAATTGAGAGCTTTGCCTTCCAGCTCAGCTGAATTGATTAACGTGGACCCCGACTTAAACAAGTTGAAAAACGTATTGGGGTGTTACCATTTAGTGGTCAATTGTACGGAATATGTACTGTACTGTGCAATCTACTAATAAAAGTATCATCAATCAATCCTTCTTCACCACAACGGATCGGTACAACGTCCGCATTACTGAAGACGCCGCACCGATCCGCCTGTCGATCTCACGATCCACTCTTCCCCCACTCGTGAACAAGACTCCTAGGTACTTGAACTCCTCCACTTGGGGCAGGGTCTCCTCCCCAACCCGGAGATGGCACTCCACCCTTTTCCGGGCGAGAACCATGGACTCGGACTTGGAGGTGCTGATTCTCATTCCGGTCGCTTCACACTCGGCTGCGAACCGATCCAGTGAGAGCTGAAGATCCCGGCCAGATGAAGCCATCAGGACCACATCATCTGCAAAAACCGGAGCCCCTCAACGCCTTGACTAAAGGATAGGAATGAAGATTTACAAAATCAGCTGAATATTTTTAAATCCTTAAACACCGCTTTACGGAAGGCCGCATAGTGGCCGCACCCGATTGCACATAGTGCACTTGCCTGCTAGTGGGGTGTAGGGGCATGCCCCCCCCCCCCCCCGAAATTTTTTAAAATCTATGTTAGCTTAGGATGCATTTCATGCTATTTTGAGTCAAAATATAACAATATTCTCCTGACCAAAATTTCACATTTATTAGCAAATATTATCATAAAAATGTATCATGTGATGAAATGTATGTATACAAGTTTACACAACCAATATAAACAGAATACGAGTTCAGAAACGCTCACAATAATTGAGGATCAGGGACTAGATATAGTCTGCAAACGATGCGTGCAGACGCCTATAACGGGCAATGTCATTGGTTGATGTTGTCAGCTGATAGTCCAGCTAGCTAATCTGGTGCCTTCAGACATTGGCATTAAATTTTTCGCGGGAATTCTCCTCTGCCTTGTACTGAGATAACTAGGTCAACTCAGAGACAAAAACCACGAGTACCTAACCCCCCCTATAATTTTCTCCCCAGATTTAAACGATTCACAGAAATGACCCTGGCATTAGGGGTGTAACCGTATACAAAAATGTTGGTTCGTTATGTACCTCGGTTTAGAGGTCACGGTTCGGTTAATTTTCGGTACAGTAAGAAAACAACAAAATATACATTTTTTGGTTATTTATTTACCAAATTTGTAAACAATGGCCTGATCCTTTTAACATTGGGAACACTATAATAATTCTGCCCACGTTAATCCACATTAAACTGCCTCAAGTTGTTGCTTGGATGAAATAAAAGGACACAACGTATAAAAGGACACTACGTATAAAAAGTGCAACATTAAACAGTTTCAAGTCAACTCATCATGCTTAATTTATTACAGCATTTGGGAAACCTGTAGTTGATTTTTTTTTATGTAAATGTTGTATTTGTATCAACATGTGATAGCAGGGACCCTGCCATTCAAAACTAGGCTGCTACATTACTAATGATTCATGTAACTATAGCTGAAAAAATAGTACAGTAGCAATAAGAGAGACTATTCATACCTAAACACCATGGAGTTCATGTCGGCTTAATGATGCACTTACATTATTATATACACTATCAGACAGACAGTCTTCATTTAATATAATGTCCTTTTTTGCTGCTTCAACCAACACACCTCAATCAACAATGTCCGTAACGCACACACCGCAAAATGAGCTAACGTTATGCTAAAAGCTAACTAGCCTTCACCTCAATCCAGGACTGCGAGTGAGCTGAGCTACAGTTTGTTTCTAGAAGGTCAACGGGCTCATAGTGATGTTTAAGAAAGTAGTTGACTTGGAAGTGTTTAGTGTAATTTGGACAGTCCGTTGCTCACCTGCTAAATGTCTATCTGCTCGACGCTGAAAAGCTGACTAGATACGCTCTGAATACGCACTGCTGATTGGCTGTTACCGCTACTGTTGTAACCAATCAGATGGTTGTGTGGGAGGGACAATGCTGGGTGCTGTGTAGGAGACAGAGGCAGAAGACTTGTTAAGACTTTAGCATAGGCGGCTACTTCATATGTTCGTGTGGAACTTGTTCGGTACTCCTCCGCACCGAACCGGAACCCCCGTACCGAAACGGTTCAATACAAATACATGTACCGTTACACCCATACCTGGAGGCGCCAAAATCGGCGGAATTCCGCGGATCCGTAGACAATTACCATCCCTGCCTGACTGAGCCTAGAAATTCTGTCCATAAAAGTTACGAACAGAATGGGTGACAAAAGGCAGCCTTGGTGGAGTCCAACCCTCACTGGAAACGGATCCAACTTACTGCCGGCAATGCGGACCAAGCTCTGATACTGATCATACAGGGAGCGAACATCGAAATCGCTTGTCCCTCTCGGGTGGGTAGAGTAGCCAGAAATTGACCTCAAGTAAGAGTACTTTTACTTTAAAGATTTATTACTCAAGTAAAAGTAAGGAGTAGTCACCCAAATATTTACTTGAGTAAAAGTAAAACGTATGTTGTGAAAAAACTACTCAAGTACTGAGTAACTGATGAGTAACCTGAATACGGCAACAAATAATGCACAAAAACATAAAAATAGCAATGAGCAAATTCAGAGCCAGGAATATCTCTTAAGCAACTAAAACAATAATATAGTTTAAATAATAGTACATTAAAATAAAAAAAATTAAGGCACATTGAGCCACAATAACTTAACAGCACCATAGGCTCAGTAGGCATTTATTGATTGAAACTTTTATTAGTAGATTGCACAGTACAGTACATATTCCGTACAATTGACCACTAAATGGTAACACCCCAATAAGTTTTTCAACGTTAATCAATTACTTAATAAATGACCAAGTTGAGGTGATCTACCTCATATATACATACACACACACATATATATATATATATATATATATATATATATATACACATTTATATATACAGTATATAATTGTTTTATTTTTTATTTTGCCGTTTTTGTTGACATGTCAAAGGTGTTTTAATGAATATACATGCATGTTTAACATATAGATTCCTATCTTTCATGAAGACAAGAATATATGTTGGTGTATTACCTGATTCTGATGACTTGCATTTTAGTGCTGATAACGTCCACTTTTTCAAATGTAGGAGAAAAAAAGTTCTTCTTTTCTGTCTAATAGCACATGAAAGTACCGGAAAAACTAACAATTGAAATAAAAATAATAAGCAATTCTGTACAATATACAAAACACTATAGAAGTACAAAATACAAAATACTGTACAATATACAGAGCAAGACAGGAGTACCGAAGTAATAAATAACATTCAGTGACGGACGTATTGCACTGGAAGGGTACTTTTGCACAGTAGGGTATTATATTGTATAGGGGGGAATTATTATTATTCTAAGTTAGAGTTCAACATGGTGACAGCTTTGGGAAAGAAGCTGTCTCTGAGCCTGTTTGTTCTGGCTCTGATGCACCTGTAGCACCTGCCTGATGGTAGCAAGTCGAACAGGTGGAAGCCAGGGTGTGTGCTGTCCTTGGTAATGTTTTTTGCTCTGTTGAGGCAACGGGAGTTGTGTAAGTCCTTCAGGGAGGGCAGGGGGACAGCCGATGATTTTTTGTGCCGACTTTATGACCCTCTGAATCGCCTGTTTGTCTGCTTGAGTGCAGCTGGCGTACCACACTGTTATGCAGTACGTCAGCAGGCTCTCGACAGCCGAGCGATAGAAGGTCACCATCAGCTGCCTCCAGTCTGTGCAAAAGACTGACTTGAGCACATCAGCTGATAACTATAGCAAAGGTCTTGAAGCATACTAAAGTTTGTGTGATAATATATACATGATTATTCTAACATTTTTACATTACAAAGCATAGTATTGGGGATGCACAATTACATTTTCCCAAGTCATCACTGATACAGACAACTTCCTGCTTGTCGAGACTTATCTTTGTTTTATTTGATTAAACTGTTATTTGTGCACAACTTTTTTGCGGCTGGCTTTGTGGCAACTTTTTCAGCCCTGCAAAACGACACCGATTATGTAATAATAAACCATTCCACATATGCCAAAGAGAATATGCCGTTGCCCTTTTCAATGGAGAACGTGCATGGAGCACATCTATATGTTGTGATTTAAAGGGGAACATTATCACAATTTCAAAAGGGTTAAAAACAATAAAAATCAGTTCCCAGTGGCTGGTTGTATTTTTTGAATTTTTTTTCAAAATTTTACCGGTCTCGGAATATCCCTAAATAAAGCTTTAAAGTGCCTTATTTTCGCTCTCTGCGAAGACACTGGCCATTTCCCTGTGACGTCACACAGTGCTGCCAATGTAAACAAACAATGGGAATACCACAGCAAGATATAGCGACACTAGCTCGGATTCAGACTCGGATTTCAGCGATTCCACAGATTACGCATGTATTGAAACAGATGGTTGGAGTATGAAAGTATTGAAGAAGAAACTGAAGCTATTGAGCGAATAGCTTTTGACGCTATTCATAGCCATAGCATGGCCGAATAGCTGCGTTAGCATCGCCGGTAAAATGTGCGGACCAAACGATCAGGACTTTCGCATCTTTTGACAATGGAGCAACTTAAATCCGTCGATTGGTAAGTGTTTGTTTCGCATTAAATGTGGGTGGAAGGAAACGTAATATAGTTGCAAATGCATCTGCAGGTTATCCATACATCTCTGTGCCATGTCTGCTTTAGCACCGCCGGTAAATAGCATGTTAGCATCAATTAGCATAGCATGTTAGCATCGATTAGCTGGCAGTCAACATCAACAAAACTCACTTTTGTGATTTCGTTGACTATCGTTGCAAATGCATCTGCAGGTTATCCATACATCTCTGTGCCATGTCTGCTTTAGCACCGCCGGTAAATAGCATGTTAGCATCAATTAGCATAGCATGTTAGCATCGATTAGCTGGCAGTCAACATCAACAAAACTCACTTTTGTGATTTCGTTGACTATCGTTGCAAATGCATCTGCAGGTTATCCATACATCTCTGTGCCATGTCTGCTTTAGCACCGCCGGTCAAATGTGGAGACACTCTGGCACATTCAATGGGGGTCTGGCGGCAGACACTTTGGCATCTTGGGGCCAGTGGTGCAACTTGAATCCCTCCCTGTTAGTGTTGTTACACCCTCCGACAACACACCCACGAGGCATGATGTCTCCAAGGTTCCAAAAAATAGTCAAAAAAACGGAAAATAACAGAGCTGAGACCCGGTGTTTGTAATGTGTTGAAAATGAAAATGGCGGGTGTGTTACCTCGGCGATGTCACATTCTGACGTCATCGCTTCCAGCGCGATAAACAGAAAGGCGTTTAATTCGCCAAAATTCACCCATTTAGAGTTCGGAAATCGGTTAAAAAATAAATGCCATTTTTTCTGCACCATCAAGGTATATATTGACGCTTACATAGGTCTGCTGATAATGTTCCCCTTTAAAGCGTGTGTGACTTTGGGTCAATATGCTCTGATGAGTTCTTCTTGCAGCCAAATAATAAATGGTGCCACTGCTGGCAATGCAGCTTGATGCATGATCAAATATGATAAGAGCAGCAGGCTAAAGAGGAGCCATTTGCAACACAATGAAGAAACAGATGCTTTCATTAAATCTTCTCTCTGCACATCTGAACAGCTCAGCAGAGGGAGGGCTCCCATTCTTTATTTAACCATACAGATAGGCTGTCATTAGGGACACCGACGGCAATTAAAAAGCAAAAATGTGTCACCAGAGTCATATTTCCTCTGTGCCCTGTGTGACTTCTGCCTCCTGTCTTCCAGAACTGGTTGGACCCCTCCAAGGAAATCAAGAAACAGATGCGCAGTGAGTGTCCTATGCCAGAATAAAACCTATTTCACTGCTTGTCAAGCTAACAAATTGGTGCAACATTTCATATCAATCTTCCATCCAGCTGCGTGATTGATGGCAATATAATGACATCCAATACATGCACTGTTGTAAAAATGAAACAAGTTGTAATGAATTAAAATTAGTAACACATGTTATATATATTTAAAAAGAACCATTGGCAGCCAATACAAATGTCATAGTTTACATTGGCAATACGCTGTTCTAAATCACAGGCGAGCAACATACTGTCGATTATTAGAATTGCCAGCAGTTTTTTTTTCTGGTCATGTCACGTTTGAACACAGGAGAATGGACTGGGTGGGAAGTCAGGGAAAGAAAAGACAGATCCCAGCAGGAACAAGACATTAAAGGCCTACTGAAATGAGATTTTCTTATTCAAACAGGGATAGCAGGTCCATTCTATGTGTCATACTTCATCATTTCGCAATATTGCCATATTTTTGCTGAAAGGATTTAGTAGAGAACATCGACGATAAAGTTCGCAACTTTTGGTCGCTAATAAAAAAGCCTTGCCTGTACCGGAAGTAGCAGACAATGTGCGCGTGACGTCACGGGTTGTGGAGCTCCTCACATCTGAACATTGTTTACAATCGTAGCCACCAGCAGCAAGATCGATTCGGACCGAGAAAGCGACGATTTCCTCATTAATTTGAGCGAGGATGAAAGATTTGTGGATGAGGAAAGTTAGAGTGAAGCACTAAAAAATAAATAAATAAAATAAAAAGAAAAGGCGATGGCAGTGAGAGCGATTCAGATGTTATTAGACACATTTACTAGGGATAAGGGCTTCACGGTGGCAGAGGGGTTAGTGCGACTGCCTCACAATACGAAGGTCCTGCAGTCCTGGGTTCAAATCCAGGCTCGGGATCTTTCTGTGTGGAGTTTGCATGTTCTCCCCATGAATGCGTGGGTTCCCTCCGGGTACTCCGGCTTCCTCCCACTTCCAAAGACATGCACCTGGGGATAAGCCCCTCCCACTTCCAAAGACATGCACCTGGGGATAGGTTGATTGGCAACACTAAATGGTCCCTAGTGTGTGAATGTGAGTGTGAATGTTGTCTGTCTATCTGTGTTGGCCTTGCGATGAGGTGGCGACTTGTCCAGGGTGTACCCCGCCTTCCGCCCGACCGTAGCTGAGATATCCAATCCAATCAATCCACTTTATTTATATAGCACATTTAAACAACAATAACGTTTCCAAAGTGCTGCACAGCCATGTTAAAAACAATTGTAAAAAAAATAAATAAAATAGATATAAAAACAAATATGATTAAAAACTATTTTAAAGGGTAAAATCAATTAAAACAGTAAAATAGAAATCAAAGTGTATAACAAACACAGAGGACAGAGGACCACACAACTCACGTAGTGTTAAAAGCCAAAGAATAAAAGTGGGTCTTAAGACAAGACTTAAAACACTCCACTGTGGAAGCAGTTTGAACATGGAGGGGCAGAGTGTTCCAGAGCTTAGGGCCGACCCCAAAAGGGAATAAGCGGTAGAAAATGGATGGGATGGATGGATACTACGGATAATTCTGGAAAATCCCTAATCTTGTGTTACTAGTGTTTTAGTGAGATTATATAGTCATACCTGAAAGTCAGAGGGGTGTGGTGACAACCAGTTTCTCTGAGAGAAGCCAATGAAGGAGCCAAGATCAAAGCTGCCTTTTTGACAGCTGCAGGAGGCGGTCGCATAATCCGCTCAAGTCTCCGGTAAGAGCCGACTTAATATCACAGTTTTCCCATCCAAAAACTTGCTGGTTGACGTAGAGAAAACATGTTCGCTTGTCCGCTCTGTGTTAAAGCTTCACAACAAACAAAGAAACACTGGCTGTGTTTGGGTTGCTAAAGGCATCTGCAATCTACCGCTTTCCACCAACAGCATTCTTCTTTGACGTATTACCTGATTCTGATGACTTGCATTGATTGGAATCCGACAGTAATGATGATAACGCCCACATTTTCAAAGGGAGGAGAAAAAAGTTGTCCTTTCTGTACAATACCACATGAAAGTGGTTGGTTTTTGGCATCTAATTCATCCAGCTTCCATACACTTTACAAGAAAAACATTGGCGGCAAATTCCGTAGCTTGCTTGATTGACATTCACGGCACCCGAGGGTCTTGTGAGATGACGCTGGCTGCTGCCAGTTCATTATTATGAAAAAATGACAGAGAGGAAGGCGAGAAACACTTTTTATTTCAACAGACTTTCGCGCCGTCCCTTCCGTCAAAACTCTAAAGGCCGACTGCACATTTCCTATCTTCACAATAAAAGCCCTGCTTCATGCTGCCTGCGCTAACAAAATAAGAGTCTCGGAAAGCTGGCGTGCACAAGTGATGTGCACGCCAGCTTTCTGAGGGATCGCTTGTGCACGCCAGTTTTCCGAGACTCTGTATTTAGTTAGCGCAGGCAGCATGAAGCAGGGCTTTTATTGTGAAGATAGGAAATGTGCAGTCGGCCTTTAGAGTTTTGACGGAAGGTACGGCGCCAAAGTCTGTTGAAATAAAAAGTGTTTCTCGCCTTCCTCTCGGTCATATTTTCATAATAATGATCTTGCAGCAGCCAGCGTCATCTCACAAGACCCTCCGGTACCGTGAATGTCATTTAAGTGACGTCTTGGTGAAGATTGATGATCACTCATTTTTAGGTCTATTTTTTTTAAAAGCCAGGCTGGAGATGGACTGACACACCCCCCGCGGTCGACTGGTAGCTCGCGATTCACGTAATGGGCACCCCTGATGTAGAGCCATAGGTTCCCTACCCCTGTTCTATGTGAATGTCTAGGTTACAATAAAAGCTATTTCCACAACAATCGTGCAAAAGGAGAAACCCTACATATTAATCTGGATATGAGATACAGATTTGATAGCGGATAGCAGTTGACGTTCCAAGTGGTACAGATAGCATCCTGTCTGTGCTCTACGACTAATGCTCACTAACTTTGCTAAGGGAAAAGTTGAGTGCATTACAGACCTTGCATTGGCTCTAATGATATTATACACGTGTACTAAGTGGCAGGGGAGTGTACATCCTTTATTTCTGACGAGGACAGACATGACAGCTCTCCTTCTCTCTGCAGACTGTCCGTGGCACTTTGCCTTTGCTGTCAAGTTCTACCCTCCGGACCCCTCTCAACTCACTGAGGATATCACCAGGTAGAGTAAAAACAAACACACACACAATCGAACCGCATGAAGTGTTAGGACTCCTCTAGATGTCCTTTTTAAATGTTAATTGGAAGCGAAAGTGCTCGTCCATTCTGCCAATGGCACGCCGTTTTGACATTTTCCTAAATATTTGTCATCTCTGCATAGAAGCGCTATAACAATTTGCACGGTATATTGGTCCTCGTATCATAGCGAACCAAATCTCCCCTTTTTAAGGATTAGACCTGGAACGCCGCTAACAGCCGAGGATTTACTCGGCTGAATACGTGCTGGAGCTTGCCTGGCCTCCGCCTTGTTTGACTGCCAAAGCTTTCCTTTCCTTCCCTTTTTTCCACCCTGACAGATACTACCTATGTCTGCAGCTGAGGGAGGACATGCTGTCAGGTCGACTGCCGTGCTCCTTTGTCACCCACGCCCTACTGGGTTCCTATACCGTTCAGGCCGAGCTGGGCGACCACGATCAGGACGAGCACGGCTCGGACTACGTCAGCGATTTACGTTTTGCACCCAATCAGACTCGCGAGCTGGAGGAGAGAGTGATGGAGCTCCATCGAAACTACAAGTACAACTCGACACGCCGCTGTTTGAATCCTATTTTTTATCCACCCATCAATAAGTCCGTTATCTCCTGATGACGTTTTCATGTTTCCAAATATTTCATCACACTTCCTTGCTATCTGTACTTGAGATGTAGAAAGTATGGCTCTGATCACTTCAACGTATTCGCACTCAAATAGAACTGTTTTCTCAACACAAAGTTAAGGATGTCATTTTGAAAACTTTACGTCTTAGGTGTCAAACTCAAGGCCTGGGGGCTCATTTACGGTGGTCTGCCAGATCACTTAATGTGATCCACATTATCATTCAAAGTGGCTCACGACATCTTTTAAAATGGCCCACTACGTCATTCAATTTAGCCCGCAGCATCATTTAAGATGGCCCGCTACGTCATTTAATGTAACCCGCCATGGTTACATTAAGGCAGTGGTCCCCAACCACCGGGCCGCAGAAGAATTTGTTTATAAAAAAATAAAATAAAACACTAAATGGTCCCTAGTGTGTGAATGTGAGTGTGAATGTTGTCTGTCTATCTGTGTTGGCCCTGTGATGAGGTGGCGACTTGTCCAGGGTGTACCCCGCCTTCCGCCCAATTGTAGCTGAGATAGGCGCCAGCGCCCCCCGCGACCCCGAAAGGGAGTAAGCGGTAGGAAATGGATGGATGGATAAAAAAATGTTTTTTGTATTTTTGGTTTTTTATGAAATCAACATAAAAAACACAATATACACTTACAAATAGTGCACCAACCACAAAAAACTCCCTTTTTCATGACAAAGAAGAAAAGAAAAAAAAAGGACACCCCCCCGGGCCGCAGGACAAATTATTAAGCGTTGACCGGTCCGCGGATACAAAAAGGTTGGGGACCACTGATGTAAGGTAGCCAGCCAGATCATTTATAATGGCCCACCTTATCATTTAAAGTGGCCTGCCATATCATTTAAAGTGGCCTGCCATATCATTTAAAGTGGCCCACCTTATCATTTAAAGTGGCCTGCCATATCATTTAAAGTGGCCCACCTTATCATTTAAAGTGGCCTGCCATATCATTTAAAGTGGCCTGCCATATCATTTAAATTGGCCCACCTTATCATTTAATTTGGCCTGCCATATCATTTAAAGTGGCCCACCTTATCATTTAAAGTGGCCCGCCATATCATTTAAAGTGGCCTGCCATATCATTTAAATTGGCCCACCTTATCATTTAATTTGGCCTGCCATATCATTTAAAGTGGCCCACCTTATCATTTAAAGTGGCCTGCCATATCATTTAAAGTGGCTTGTCACGTTATTTAATGCAGCCCGCCACCTCATTTCAAGTTTCCTACCACTTCATTTAAATTTGCCCATCACATCATTTAAAACAGGGATCACCAACCTTTTTGAAAGCAAGAGCTACTTCTTGGGTACTGATTAATGCCAAGGGCTACCAGTTTGATACACACTTCAATAAATTGCCGGAAATAGCCAATTTCCTCATTTTACCTTTAACTCTGTTATTAATAATTAATGATATTTATCTTTGTGGAAACACTGATTATCTTCATGATTTCTCACAATAAATTTATATAGAAACAAATACATATCAATATGCAACACTTTATTTTTATATTTTCTCTAAGTGCACATTTTTCAAATTGAACATTTTCAAATGATCACTTCTAAGACATCCATCCATCCATTTTTTACCGCTTATTCACTTTTGGGGTCGCAGCGGGCGCTGGCGCCTATCTCAGCTACAAATTGGGTGGAAGGCGGGGTACACCCTGGACAAGTCGCCACCTCACAGATTGATTGATTGATACTTTTATTAGTAGATTGCACAGTTCAGTACATATTCCGTACAATTGACCACTAAATGGTAACACCCCAATAAGTTTTTCAACTTGTTTAAGTCGGGGTCCACCTTCATCAATTCATCACAGGGCCAACACAGATAGACAGACAACATTCACACTCACATTCACACACTAGGGACCATTTAGTGTTGCCAATCAACCTATGAAATCACAATATCCCATTTTAACTAGCGAGCCACTAACATTTTTAAAGCAATGATGATATACTTTGCACCATGTTTGTACAAATAATAACTCGTGTAAAATACAAAAGTCAACTCTCAAATTTTTAAATAAATCATGTCACACTTTGAACTGGAGACTAAAATCTGTTATCAGTTTCTTTGTCAGTTAGTGGGAAGTCTGGCATTGCTGTTAACTTGTGTGTTGTACTCTGGTGTGTTGTACTAACTAGTGTGTTGTACTCTGGTGTGTTGTACTAACTAGTGTGTTGTACTCTGGTGTGTTGTACTCTGGTGTGTTGTACTAACTAGTGTGTTGTACTCTGGTGTGTTGTACTCTGGTGTGTTGTACTCTGGTGTGTTGTACTCTGGTGTGTTGTACTAACTAGTGTGTTGTACTCTGGTGTGTTGTACTCTGGTGTGTTGTACTCTGGTGTGTTGTACTCTGGTGTGTTGTACTAACTAGTGTGTTGTACTCTGGTGTGTTGTACTCTGGTGTGTTGTACTCTGGTGTGTTGTACTAACTAGTGTGTTGTACTCTGGTGTGTTGTACTCTGGTGTGTTGTACTCTGGTGTGTTGTACTAACTAGTGTGTTGTACTCTGGTGTGTTGTACTAACTAGTGTGTTGTACTCTGGTGTGTTGTACTAACTAGTGTGTTGTACTCTGGTGTGTTGTACTAACTAGTGTGTTGTACTCTGGTGTGTTGTACTAACTAGTGTGTTGTACTCTGGTGTGTTGTACTAACTAGTGTGTTGTACTCTGGTGTGTTGTACTAACTAGTGTGTTGTACTCTGGTGTGTTGTACTAACTAGTGTGTTGTACTCTGGTGTGTTGTACTAACTAGTGTGTTGTACTCTGGTGTGTTGTACTAACTAGTGTGTTGTACTCTGGTGTGTTGTACTAACTAGTGTGTTGTACTCTGGTGTGTTGTACTCTGGTGTGTTGTACTAACTAGTGTGTTGTACTCTGGTGTGTTGTACTAACTAGTGTGTTGTACTCTGGTGTGTTGTACTAACTAGTGTGTTGTACTCTGGTGTGTTGTACTAACTAGTGTGTTGTACTCTGGTGTGTTGTACTAACTAGTGTGTTGTACTAACTAGTGTGTTGTACTCTGGTGTGTTGTACTCTGGTGTGTTGTACTAACTAGTGTGTTGTACTCTGGTGTGTTGTACTAACTAGTGTGTTGTACTCTGGTGTGTTGTACTAACTAGTGTGTTGTACTCTGGTGTGTTGTACTAACTAGTGTGTTGTACTCTGGTGTGTTGTACTAACTAGTGTGTTGTACTAACTAGTGTGTTGTACTGACTAGTGTGTTGTACTCTGGTGTGTAACTTGACACTGCAACTCTGAGTGAGTCTTGCAGATGTGCATCAGTGAGGCCTGTTCTGTGTTTGTTCTTGATGAAGTTCATGTCAGTAAAGGCTGATTCACAAAGATAAGTTGAACCAAACAGGCTTGCAACCTTCGTAGCTGCTGCACATACAACACTGTACTTTTATGTGTCAACAAGGCACCAAAAGTTTGGTGCAGCCTGGTGGGCTTTACATTTTAAATTGTCAGGAAAGAAGGGGATAGGTTGATTGGCAACACTAAATGGTCCCTAGTGTGTGAATGTTGTCTGTCTATCTGTGTTGGCCCTGCGATGAGGTGGCGACTTGTCCAGGGTGTACCCCGCCTTCCGCACGATTGTAGCTGAGATAGGCGCCAGCGCCCCCCGCAGCCCTGAAAGGGAATAAGCGGTAAAAAATGGATGGATGGAAGGAAAGAAGAGGAAGGAATTTAAAAGGTAAAAAGGTATATGTGTTTAAAAATCCTAAATTCATTTTTAAGGTTGTATTTTTTCTCTAAAATGTTCTTTCTGAAAGTTAACAATAAATGGATTTATTTAAACAAGTGAAGACCAAGTCTTTAAAATATTTTCTTGGATTTTCAAATTCTATTTGAGTTTTGTCTCTCTTAGAATTAAAAATGTCGAGCTAACCGAGACCAGCTTGCTAGTAAATAAAAAAATAGAGGCAGCTCACTGGTAAGTGCTGCTATTTGAGCTATTTTTAGAACAGGCCAGCGGGCAACTCATCTGGTCCTTACGCGTGTTGGGGACTCCTGCTTTAAAGTGTCCGGCCTTGTCATTTAAAGTGGCCTGCCATGTTATGTATAGTAGCCCGCCATGTCATTTAAAGTTTCCTACTATTTCATTTAACATGGCCTGCCGTGTCATTTAACGTAGCCTGCTAAATGATTTTAATGTTTTTCCACCACATAATTTTAAAATGGCCTACCACATCATTTGATGTAACCCGCGACCTTCTTTAAAGTGGCCTGTCACGTCATTTAAATTGACCCACCACATCATTTAAAATGGCACGTCTTGTCATTTAATGTGGCCTGCCACATTATTGCCATTTCAATTGATGCAGCCCCGCCATATCATTTAAAATGGTGTACCAAGTCATTTAAAGTGGTTGGCCACTTCATTTTAAGGGGCCCGCCTTATCATTTACATGGCCTCTAAAAGGTTAGAAATAATTAGGCATTTTCTAGCTAAGTATATTTGTTCTTTCAATTTTGGTAGAAAGGTGTACTGCACATAATGATATAATATATCATAGCTCGGTTGGTAGAGTGGCCGTGTCAGCAACTTGAGGGTTGCAGGTTCGATTCCCACTTGTGCCATTTTAGTTACTGCCGTTGTGTCCTTGGGCAAGACACTTTACCCACCTGCTCCCAGTGCCACCCACACTGGTTGAAATGTAACTTAGATATTGGGTGTCACTATGTAAAGCGCTTTGAGTCACTAGAGAAAAGCGCTATATAAATATAATTCACTTCACTGGCTAGATACTATCTAATCACATACAACAAGATGCTCACAGCATTTTTTTAAATCAAAAATAATAACTTAAATTCCTGCTTGTCACCTTGACTTACGATTTCAAAGCAATTTAACCATCAATCTGATAGTAAAAAAATCTAGTAATAAAAGTGATTTTTCTTTCCAAATTTTTCAACGACGCCATTGTACGTTTACAATTATATCTGTTGCAAGCGGCCCTCTAAGGGCAGCCATAACTGCAATGTGGCCCTCAATAAAAAAGAGTTTGACCACCCTTCTTGATATAAAAGGACACAATCATGACATTAAGCTAGTTCTGCTCCCCTGTGTGCTTAAGGATGGAGGATTTTCAAATTAAGACTGCAAACATGTATGTTGGTTACAGATGTTTCTACCCACAGGGGTATGACTCCAGCAGAGGCTGAAATTAACTTCTTGGAGAATGCAAAGAAACTGTCCATGTATGGGGTGGACCTGCACCACGCTAAGGTTAGTAGCCTCAGTAACTTGTAAAGAGTGATTTCATATGTGCATGTTTCATTTCAGTTTCTTTGGTCTTTTTTTCCCCTGCAGGATTCGGAAGGGATCGACATAATGCTGGGCGTCTGTGCCAACGGCCTGCTCGTGTACCGGGATAGGCTGAGGATCAACCGCTTTGCCTGGCCCAAAATCCTTAAGATCTCCTACAAGAGGAGCAACTTTTACATCAAGATACGGCCTGGCGAGGTAACACTTCCATTGACCACTATTTAAGAAGTCAATCTAACATAATAGTTGCATAACAACAATGCTGTGGAGCCTTATTCTGCTTCTTAATGTAGTCTGAGTTACAGTTCTGTACTGTAAGCCCTGCCCAGCAGTGTCGCAGAACACTACACGTCATTTAATACAATAGCTGGATTTAAAAATATAGTTTGTGGAATTCCTCAGGGTTCTATAATTGGTCGTAAGTTATTTACAATTTTCATTAATGATTTTTGTGATGCATCAAGTTTCTTAACATTTTTTATGTTTGCTGATGATACATCCATCCTTTGTTCTGGAAAAAATTGTAATGAACTTTTGGTAAAAATAGAACAAGAAATGACAGTGCTTAAAAACTGGTTTGATATGAATAAATTATCACTTAATATTGCTAAAACTAAATGTATGATATTTGGTACCAAAACTGAGGTATCTAATGAAGTAAATATTAAAATAAATGGAGATAAAATTGAGCGTGTCTTTGATACTAAGTTTTTGGGAGTTATAATTGACTATAAATTATCACGGAGACAACATGTATATTATATAAAAACAAAAATATCAAAAACACTTGGTGTTTTGTATAAAACTAAATAATTACTTAATTATAATTCTTTGTTAAGAATGTATTATACTTTGATACTTCCATACATGACATACTGTGTAGAACTCTGGGGAACCACTTTTAAAACCATAATTAATGATATTGTTTTGCTGCAAAAAAAAAACTGTACGGCTAATAAACAAAGCCGGATATTATGACCATGCCCATCCATTATTTGTTCAATTAAAACTTATGAAATTTCAAGATATTGTTTATTATAAAATAACACAGATAATGTTCAAAGCAAAAATAAATACTCTTCCAGAAGGAATTCCAAAATACTTCTCTCTACAGACCAGCAAATACAATCTAAGAGATGAATCTAAGTTTATTTGACCAAAAACAAGATTAGTTGTTAAACGTAGATGTTTTTCTGTTCTCGGTGTTAATTTGTGGAATTCTGTTGGTAAAGAAATAAAAATGAGTGGCTCAATATTTAATTTCAAACAGAACATGTCACAATGTATTTTAAAAAGTTATGTGAACTAGAAATTTTGTTTGGTTAAATGTTGTATTTAGAAGGTATGTATGTTTATCTATTTACAAAAAAGTGCATGTGTGTAAGTATTATTTGTTAAAGGGCAACTTAAATGTAAAAGCTGAATGACTAGGGCTTCACGGTGGCTGAGGGGTTAGTGCGTCTGCCTCACAATACGAAGGTCCTGCAGTCCTGGGTTCAAATCCAGGCTCGGGATCTTTCTGTGTGGAGTTTGCATGTTCTCCCCATGAATGCGTGGGTTCCCTCCGGGTACTCCGGCTTCCTCCCACCTCCAAAGACATGCACTTGGGGATAGGTTGATTGGCAACACTAAATGGTCCCTAGTGTGTGAATGTTGTCTATCTGTGTTGGCCCTGTGATGAGGTGGTGACTTGTCCAGGGTGTACCCCGCCTTCCGCCCGATTGTAGCTGAGATAGGCGTCAGCGCCCCCCACGACCCCAAAAAGGGAATAAGCGGTAGAAAATGGATGGATGGATGGATGGATGTTTAGAAGTAAGTTGATGAATCCAGATGGATCTCTATTACAATCCCCAAAGAGGGCACTTTAAGTTGATGATTACTTCTATGTGTAGATCCATCCATCCATTTTTCTACCGCTTATTACCTTTGGGGGCGCTGGTGCCTATCTCAGCTACAATCGGGCGGAAGGCGGTGTACACCCTGGACAAGTAGCGATATGTAGAAATCTTTATTTATAATTAAATGACTTGTTTATTTTTCAACAAGTTTTTAGTTATTTGTAATATCTTTTTTTCCAAATAGTTGAAGAAAGACCACTACAAATGAGCAATATTTTGCATTGTTATACAATTTAATAAATCAGAAACTGATGACATAGTGCTGTATTTTACTTCTTTATCTCTTTTTTTCAACCAAAAATGCTTTGCTCTGATTAGGGGGTACTTGAATTAAAAAAATGTTCACAGGGGGTACATGACTGAAAAAAGGTTGAGAAGCACTGCTCTAGACTAGTTGGTAGAGTGGCCGTGCCAGCAACTTGAGGGTTGCAGGTTCGATTCCCGCTTGTGCCATCCTAGTCACTGCCGTTGTGTCCTTGGGCAAGACACTTTACCCACCTGCTCCCAGTGCCACCCACACTGCTTTAAATGTAACTTAGATATTGGGTTTCACTATGTAAAGCGCTTTGAGTCACTAGAGAAAAAGCACTATATAAAATCTAATTCACTAATTCACATATGTTTTTTCCCCTCAGGAAAACTATAGAAATGTAATAATAGTAATAATATTTAGATTTTACATCACTGAAAAAAGGTTGAGAACCACTGCTCTAGACTAGTCATATAATGTTTTTTTCCCCTCAAGAAAACCAAAGAAATGTAATAATAGTGATAATATTTAGATTTGACATTATATTGTGTAACAATGTTGACACTGTAAGAAAGTGTGTGTGCATATGTCCTGAGCAGGTGGCTCATGATCAAATCATTCACCAATTATTAATTTATTTGCTCCTCTATCTGAGCTGCCTCGTGGTCTTCCTCCATAACAGGGGTAGGGAACCTGTGGCTCTTTTGATGACTGCACCTGGCTCTCAGATAAATCTTTGCTGATATCGCTTAACACGATATGTAATGAATAATTCCGCTGGTAATCGCAGTGTTAAAAATAACGTTCAAATTATAAAACATTCTCATGCATTTTAATTCAACCATCCATTTTCTATCGCACCTGTTCAAGAAGTATTTTATTTATTATTGGTTAGCTTTAGAATAACAAAAGGGAATAAGCGGTAGAAAATGGATGGATGTTATTAAAAAGAATAAGAGACTTATTATACTCTAAAAATGTTGGTCTTAAAAATGCACGTTGTAAGTGTTAAAAAAATATTATATGGCTCTCACGGAAATACATTTTGAAATATTTGGCTTTCATGGCTCTCTCAACCAAAAAGGTTCCCGACCCCTGCTCTATAAGGCGGCACGGTAGCTTGTGGGTCTTCCTGAGCGTCACTGTGTGTGCATCAGGCCCAATCAAGTGTCGGCCGCACAGTGTGCCTGTGATGGACCCAAATAAAGGGTCCCTTCAAGAGCGCCGCGGCAGCTGCACCCGTGAAAGTCGCTCCCTCCCAAAGCCTGAACATGCGAGATTGTTTTCATATAAATGGGTTAAATAATAAATGGGTTGTACTTGTATAGCGCTTTTCTACCCTCAAGGTACTCAAAGCGCTTTGACACTACTTCCACATTCACACACACATTCACACACACTGATGGAGGGAGCTGCCATGCAAGGCGCTAACCAGCACCCATCAGGAGCAAGGGTGAAGTGTCTTGCTCAGGACACAACGGACGTGAAGAGGTTGGTACTAGGTGGGGATTGAACCAGGGCCCCTCGGGTTGCGCACGGCCACTCTACCACTGCGCCACGCCGTCCCAAAATATAAATTATTTTTGCTGTGAGTAGAAAAGGGCAACCTGAATACATATTGCAGCTCAAAAACAAAGCATATTACTGATTTACTATTTTGAATACGCTACTGAATATTCAGACACCTACGTTAGGTAAGATTGGACTAAACTGAACATTATTATCTCAGGGCCTTCAATCGTTTGCAACTGGACTGCTTGGTTTGTCTTGGAAGATTTTTGGAATATAAATATTTTGGCTTTGGGCAACAACCGTGGGACTACATCTGACCAAACTAAGTCTATGCACACAAACTGATGAAGCCTACTCGGATGAGCGGCGAAACATCTTCTAAGACAAACCAAACAGTCCGGTTGCGATTGATTGAATCTCCTGAGATCAACGACCTGGATGAAGGAGAACCTTCACAGGTATGAACATTACTATCTTTGTAAAGTTCCAATGTATCTTGTTTGCTTGTGGAAGTGCTCATCTATTGCTCAATGTCCACTAACCGTGTTGACTTGTGTTCCTCTCTAGTATGAGCAGTTTGAGAGCACTATTGGTTTTAAGCTTCCCCACCACAGAGCTGCCAAAAGGCTGTGGAAAGTCTGCATTGAGCATCACACCTTCTTCCGGTAAGAACCAATGTCCGTCTTTTCAACTTCTAAGGCATGGGTGTCAAACTCTGGCCCGCCGTGTAATTGAATTTGGCCCTTGAGGCAATATCAATTCATCATTATACAGCGTCGGTGCCGCTGTAACACAGCATTCACCGCTAATACTCATACTTGCCAACCCTCCTAATTTTACAGGTAGACTCCCGAAGTTCAATGCCCCTCCCGGGGCAACCATTCTCCCAAATTTATACCGATTTCCACCTGGACAACTATATTGTATTTAAGGCACTGCCTTTAGTGTTCTCTACAACCTGTCGTCACGTCCTCTTTTCCTCCATACTAACAGTGTGTCACATAATATTTGTGGCTTTTACACACACACACACACACACGGCCATACAGGTCATACTGAGGGTGGCCGTATAAACAACTTTAGCACCGTTACAAATATGCGCCACACTGTGAACCCACACCAAACAAGAATGACAAACACATTTCGGGTGAACATCCGCACCGTAACACAACGGAACAAATACCCAGGACCCCTTGCAGCACTAACACTTCCGGGAAACTTCCAGCAAACTGACCAATAATTATCGTTTTATTCATGCATTTTCTCTTGCGACTTCAAGGCTTGAATGTTTGGTTCATTCATTATTGTTATTTTATTTTCAAATGTATTATTAGCCTGTGGAAAAAAATTGACATTTACCTCAGAAGATTGCAAATAGAAAAAAAGGCATGAAATGTTTATTTTAATTTTATTTGATATGCCATTGATATTTTTTTAATTATTATTATTATTATTT
Source organism: Nerophis ophidion (assembly GCF_033978795.1). NCBI lineage: Eukaryota > Metazoa > Chordata > Actinopteri > Syngnathiformes > Syngnathidae > Nerophis > Nerophis ophidion. The sequence continues at coordinate 23,125,242 of NC_084626.1, forward strand.
GAAACTGGATTTTGCATGTCACTAAAGTTATATAAGCCTTGCTTGTTCAATATTTAATGCAAAACTTGTTTGGGTCCCTATTAAAAGGTTAATTTGTTCAACCTTTGTTCGGTGTAAAATTTTGGCCCACTCTGCATTTGAGTTCTAAGGCAAAGCACACATTAATATCTGCACATTTTTAGCATTTATGTTGTGGTATGCAACAGTGGTGTGTTTAGATGTCCTCAACACAGCCAGTCATGTGCAGCAGGTGGGGATAGTACCACGTGCCACTGGGCGACTATTCGGCAAAATTGGATCAGACTAGGTGTATAACTCAGTCAGGAAATCCTCCTTCACTGCTCCCCCGGCAATGATAATGATCCTTTCGCATGATTCCCTACGAACGTTTATTTTCTCTAACTAGTCAAGTTTAATGGTCTTCTTGGCGCTCAGCCAGAGCAAACGGCGACCCCAGCGGGGGGTATCTGAGGACTTCACTAAACTATCCAGAGTCTGCCATGTTTGAGTGTTTTAGCCTTTTTTTAAATTGGAAATAGTCACAAATGAGATCTGTTTATGTGGGGATTAACTGAGTTTAGCGATGGGTACCTTTCACATTTGAACAGACACTGTGCCAATTCCCTGAACCTGGGAATCGATACTGATAATTAGCGGTACTAATTCTCTCTACCTTACCCTTAACGAACCACAACCCTTGATATCTTGTTTTAATATTAAATGTCTGAGTCTCATTTGCAAGTATTATATAGTAGACCAGTGGTTCTCAAATGGGGGTACTTGAACGTATGTCAACTGGTACTGAGATTTTTTTTTAAATATTCTAAAAATAGCAACAATTCAAAAATCCTACATAAATATATTTATTGAATAATACTTCAACAAAATATGAATGTAATAAAGTGTGAAAAGAAATGCAACAATGCAATATTCAGTGTTGATAGCTAGATTTTTTTTGTGGACATGTTCCATAAATATTGATGTTAAAGATTTATTTTTTGTGAAGAAATGTTTAGAAGTAAGTTGATGAATCCAGATGGATCTCTATTACAATCCCCAAAGAGGGCACTTTAAGTTGATGATTACTTCTATGTGTAGAAATCTTTATTTATAATTGAATCACTTGTTTATTTTTCAACAAGTTTTGAGTTATTTTTATATATTTTTTTCAAAATAGTTCAAGAAAGACCACTACAAATGAGCAATATTTTGCACTGTTATACAATTTAATGAATCAGAAACTGATGACATAGTGCTGTATTTTACTTCATCTTTTTTTCAACCAAAAATGCTTTGCTCTGATTTGGGGGTACTTGAATTTAAAAAATGTTCACAGGGGGTACATCACTGAAAAAGTTTGAGAACCACTGTAGTAGACTTTGCAAGCAGTTGCAAATCCAAGACGTTAGACATATAGACTACAGTGTGTTGCCTATTCAGGCATTAGTCTGTGCAATTAAGCTGATTCTAGTCTTTTATTGCGCCCTAAAAGTGTTTATATTATAAGTCATGTACTTATTATAGTTTCTGTACCAGTTTCTGTTTGTCGTTCTTAATTGGTGTGGCTTCACAGCGTGGCGCATATTACTAAGAGTGTTAAAATTGTTTATATCACAACCATTAGTGTACTCTGTGTCACCCAGTATGCCTTGCAGTCGTGTGCGTGTTGCCGGGGAAGTCACACACAATATGATGCTGGACTGACAAGCAGATCGTGTGTGATGTAGAAGGCGACAAAGTCAATGGCTTCATAGCACGCACTAATATTTAATATCTGGGTGACTGTCGGCAGTCATTCAAGAGATTATTAGCGTCTCCTATTGACTTCTTCGCTTTATGACACGGGTCTTAAATGGCTCTTTGAAAAGCAAAGGATACCAATCCCAGAACCATGTATATCAAATGTCTCCGGATGGTTCAACGGCCAGCCGCCCGAATCTAATTAAAATCTATTTTTTCGTCATGTCAACCGCCCAACCCGCGGTTTACCCGCGGACTCTGCGGATGAGACCGCAAACCGTGCATCTCTAGCGTGTTTTAAATTAGATTTTCCTCTAAGGTTATATTTCTCCTCTTTAGTTGAGAAGAATTGTTGTACATTCTTTGGCAGCAAGTTATAATTTACTTTGTACATCATTTTAGCTGTTTGCAATTTTACCAAATAACAAACTTTAATATTTTTGACTCAATAAATAAAAGGTTTGTATGTTCTCTATATCCAACATTATGTATTATTCTAATTGATCTTTTTTGTAACACAGTTATCGAATGTAGCTCACATTTGTATTTATTTCCCCATATTTCTGCACAATAACTCAGATATGTAACACTAGCGAGCAGTAGAGAATATAAAGTGATTTTTGACACTGAAATGAGTAGCATTACCATTGAAATTAACTAAAGGCAGTTTGGCTAGAGCAGGGGTAGGGAACCTTTTTGGCTGAGGGAGCCATACAAGCCAAATATTTTAAAAAGTATTTCCGTGAGAGCCCTATAATATTTTTTTTTAAGACTGAATACAACTAAATGCGTGCATTTTCAAGTAAGACTAGTCTCTTATTCTTTTTTTATAACATTGTTATTCCGAAACTAACCAACAATAAATGGAATACTTCTTACCATTAATGCGACTTCTTGAACAGGTGCGGTAGAAACCGGATGGATGGATTAAAATCCATGAAATGCATGATTTATATTTTGAACGTTATTTTTGACACTGATTACCAGCGGAATTATTCGGTACTTATCGTGTTAAGCAATGTCAGCTAAGATTTATCCGAGAGCCATATGTAGTCATCAAAAGAGCCACATCTGGCTTTAGAGCCATAGGTTCCCTACCCCTGTTTTAGAGCCTAAAAACTACTTGATTTCCATCGCTCGTGCTCCATTTGTTCTATTGCCGTTTTGCAAGGGATGTTTTGGAATAAACTATCCACCTTCTCAGGTTGGTTTCTCCAGAGCCGCCTCCTAAGGGCTTCTTGGTGATGGGCTCAAAGTTCCGATACAGTGGACGAACTCAGGCTCAAACCAGACAAGCCAGCGCTCTTATAAACAGGCCTGCTCCGCACTTTGAACGATCCAGCAGCAAAAGATACCTGCTCTCCAGGAGTTTGGATGGAGGTAAGAATCACTGTATGATCCCCTTAGCTATGCATTGGGTGCAAGCAATTGATGCGATAGTTCCGCTCTTATTACTAGCCGAGTTCTCCCGGCCGGTGTCAGCCATGTGCGGGAATCACGATGGCGTCTTCCATCACAGCATGAGTGAACGGCCTCATCTCCGCAGCCCATCTGTGGATGAGCAGGAGACTGAGCTGGAGCCCAGTTTGGAACAAGACGAGGAGGATTTGGACCAAGAGCTGAGTCAGGACACGGAAAGAGACGAAAACCAGGATGGAAATGACACTCCGAGCAAGAAGAAAGAAATCATGGTACCCCATAATTTGTTTTGATTTTTTTAGATTTTTCTTCACACAGACAGCAGATGATGCACTTCAGAAATGTGTTTCTCAGCACAATGCGATTCTTGCTTTGCAGCATTTACTTTTACTAACGCTTGTCTTTCACTTCTGTCTCTACTGCAGCCCTTTACCTTTTTGCCATAATGCTGACAAATTCTAAATCATTCTGTCCCTAACATGAGTTTTCTTATTTTTCCTGCTGAACAAAAAAAGGAGGAGGCTGGATCACCAGTTGACAGTAAACAGGAGGTACATTGCCTGGTGATTTGGTCTCTGCCTGTCTGCCTGCTTGTAGCAGGGCTGCTGTGAGCTGGGTCATTTGGGGTCGTGGTAAAAAAAAATACTTAGGGGGAATAGTAATACTGTGGAGCAAAAAAAGTATTTAGTCAGCCAGCGATTGTGCAAGTTCTCCCACTTAGAATGATGACAGAGGTCTGTAGTTTTCATCATAGGTACACTTCAACTGTGAGAGACAGAATGTGAAAAAAAAATCCAGGAATTCACATTGTAGGAATTTTAAAGAATTTATTTGTGAATTATGGCGAAAATAAGTATTTGGTCAACCATTCAAAGCTCTCACTGATGGAAGGAGGTTTTGGCTCAAAATCTCACCATACGTGGCCCCATTCATTCTTTCCTTAACACGGATCAATAGTCCTGTCCCCTTAGCAGAAAAACAGCCCCAAAGCATGATGTTTCCACCCTCATGCTTCACAGTAGGTATGGTGTTCTTGGGATGCAACTCAGTATTCTTCTTCCTCCAAACACCACAAGTTGAGTTTATACCAAAAAGTTCTATTTTGGTTTCATCTGACCACATGACATTCTCCCAATCCTCTGCTGTATCATCCATGTATCCATTTTGGTATCAACTCAACTCGTCGTGTTTGGAGGAAGAAGAATACTGAGTTGCATCCCAAGAACACCAGACCTATTGTGAAGCATGGGGGTGGAAACATCATGCTTTGGGGCTGTTTTTCTGCCAAGGGGACAGGACGATTGATCCGTGTTAAGGAAAGAATGAATGCGGCCATGTATCCTGAGATTTGGAGCCAAAACCTCCTTCCATCAGTGAGAGCTTTGAATGCTTGACCAAATACTTATTTTCCACCATCATTTACAAATAAATTCTTTAAAATTCCTACAATGTGAATTCCTGGATTTTTTTTTCACATTCTGTCTCTCACAGTTGAAGTGTACCTATGATGAAAATTACAGACCTCTGTCATCATTTGAAGTGGGAGAACTTGCACAATCGGCGGCTGACTAAAAACTTTTTTGCCCCACTGTATGTGTGGTAAAAAAATGTTTTGCTGTCTGTGGGGCTGGGCGATATATCGACATACGCGTTATATCGCAGGTTTGTCTCTGTCCGTTATAGAAAATGACTATAATGTATTTTCGAGTATACGTTCTCACGCAGTTGATTTTTAGCTGCGGACATTACACTACAGGCTCCTCCCACTTCTTCTTGTGTCTCCTTCTCGCAGACAGCAAGTGCACATTCTTCCACACGTCACATACTGACACCTCATACGTCACATACTGACACCTCACACGTCACATACTGACACCTCATACGTCACATACTGACACCTCATACGTCACATACTGACACCTCATACGTCACATACTGACACCTCACACGTCACATACTGACACCTCATACGTCACATACTGACACCTCATACGTCACATACTGACACCTCATACGTCACATACTGACACCTCATACGTCACATACTGACACCTCATACGTCACATACTGACACCTCATACGTCACATACTGACACCTCATACGTCACATACTGACACCTCATACGTCACATACTGACACCTCATACGTCACATACTGACACCTCATACGTCACATACTGACACCTCATACGTCACATACTGACACCTCATACGTCACATACTGACACCTCACACGTCACATACTGACACCTCACACGTCACATACTGACACCTCACACGTCACATACTGACACCTCATACGTCACATACTGACACCTCACACGTCACATACTGACACCTCATACGTCACATACTGACACCTCATACGTCACATACTGACACCTCATACGTCACATACTGACACCTCATACGTCACATACTGACACCTCATACGTCACATACTGACACCTCATACGTCACATACTGACACCTCATACGTCACATACTGACACCTCATACGTCACATACTGACACCTCACACGTCACATACTGACACCTCACACGTCACATACTGACACCTCACACGTCACATACTGACACCTCATACGTCACATACTGTCACCTCATACGTCACATACTGACACCTCACACGTCACATACTGACACCTCATACGTCACATACTGACACCTCACACGTCACATACTGACACCTCACACGTCACATACTGACACCTCACACGTCACATACTGACACCTCACACGTCACATACTGACACCTCACACGTCACATACTGACACCTCATACGTCACATACTGACACCTCATACGTCACATACTGACACCTCATACGTCACATACTGACACCTCATACGTCACATACTGACACCTCATACGTCACATACTGACACCTCACACGTCACATACTGACACCTCACACGTCACATACTGACACCTCATACGTCACATACTGACACCTCATACGTCACATACTGACACCTCATACGTCACATACTGACACCTCATACGTCACATACTGACACCTCACACGTCACATACTGACACCTCACACGTCACATACTGACACCTCATACGTCACATACTGACACCTCACACGTCACATACTGACACCTCACACGTCACATACTGACACCTCACACGTCACATACTGACACCTCACACGTCACATACTGACACCTCACACGTCACATACTGACACCTCATACGTCACATACTGACACCTCATACGTCACATACTGACACCTCACACGTCACATACTGACACCTCACACGTCACATACTGACACCTCACACGTCACATACTGACACCTCACACGTCACATACTGACACCTCATACGTCACATACTGTCACGTCATACGTCACATACTGACACCTCACACGTCACATACTGACACCTCACACGTCACATACTGACACCTCACACGTCACATACTGACACCTCATACGTCACATACTGTCACGTCATACGTCACATACTGACACCTCACACGTCACATACTGACACCTCACACGTCACATACTGACACCTCACACGTCACATACTGACACCTCACACGTCACATACTGACACCTCACACGTCACATACTGACACCTCACACGTCACATACTGACACCTCATACGTCACATACTGTCACGTCATACGTCACATACTGACACCTCATACGTCACATACTGTCACCTCATACGTCACATACTGACACCTCATACGTCACATACTGACACCTCATACGTCACATACTGACACCTCACACGTCACATACTGACACCTCATACGTCACATACTGACACCTCACACGTCACATACTGACACCTCACACGTCACATACTGACACCTCATACGTCACATACTGACACCTCATACGTCACATACTGACACCTCACACGTCACATACTGACACCTCATACGTCACATACTGACACCTCATACGTCACTTACTGACACCTCATACGTCACATACTGTCACCTCATACGTCACATACTGACACCTCATACGTCACATACTGACACCTCATACGTCACATACTGACACCTCATACGTCACATACGTATACGCCCTCGCCCAGCAGAGAGGTAGCACCGTGGCTAACGTTAGCTGTGATGCTAGCGGAGTGTTCCGAGGGATAATATGAGAGAAAGAAGGTGCGAATCTGGTAACAAATGAAGGAAGAATTAATTCCCAAGAAAAACAGCAGGGGGTCCGTGGTCTGGCGGTGGTTCGGCTTCAAGCGGGAATATGTCGACTAGACAACTTTAATTTGTCAAGTGTGGGGCACAAGCGTTGCTATTAAAACTAACATAACTGCTAATAAAGTAAGTAGCATCGTTTGAAAAGTCAACTGCTAATAACTTTAATAAATACAGTTTTGGTCAATTGACTTAGTTGTGATTTCCTTCTCTGCACGAAAGTTTAAAAGTAGCATATATTAATGCAGTATGTAGAAGAATGTTTTAATGTAGACACATAGAATCATCATAATGCTGTCATTATATGCATTAAGTGTTCATTCACTAAGGCAAAAGACCAAGATATATATCGTATATCGCGATATGGCTTGAAATTATCGCGATATTAAAAAAAGGCCGTATCGCCCAGCCCTAGCTGTCAGTACTGAGCCAATTGAATTGTCATCAACCAAACCCCACCACCCACCACAGTAGCCCTTGTCGCCGTTTCCCGTCTTTGTCCATTTTTGCCCTAAATTGGCCTGCATCTCTTTATTTTCTCATAGTTCCTTCCTTCTGACACACTCAAATATCTGACAACTTTTGTCCATTTGTTGTTGCATCCCAGCTTATTTTTGAGAAATTAATTACGGTGGAAACTCAATTTACAAACGTATTTTTTTTGTAAATCAAAAAGTTTGTATATACTGTATATGCGTGTATGTGTATGTATGTATATATATATATATATATATATATATATATATATATATATATATACATACATAGATAGACATAGATAAGACAGACAGCAAGATAGATAGACATAGGTAAGACAGACAGCAAAATGAGCAATCTATTGACATTTCAAAATACCGTGTGTGTGCGCCCACACACACAGAGACACACACAGTGGCAATGCTTTTGCTGCTACTGCAAGATGCCGCAGATCGTGCCCTGCGGGGGGAGCGCATATTTCACGACCAAAGTGACAAATATTTATTTGAACGCTTTAGGCTACCTCAGCTGTCCCCCCTTTCTTAAACTTACGTTTTGACAATATGTTTTTCCCCCACGGGATAATACGAATTTCTCTTCTGTAATCTGTTTGTGTTTTCTCCATGTGTTCGATGTTCGGCTTTTCCGCCGGAATTGTGCCCTTATATGGGGAATTAAGGGTGTTTACCTATGCAAATTATGAAATTAAGGGTGTTTACATATTTATATTGGGGAAATAAGGGCGTGTTTACATGGAGATTATGAAAGGCACGCACATCAGCAACTTAAGAACCGCAGGTGGGAACAATTTGGCGGTTTAAGAACATGTCATGAATTTGAATGGACTCCTCTTAGGAAATCACTTAGGAGGAAAAGTTAGGAACTTATTGCTGAATGGGGCCCAGTGTGCTGACTGAATTGTCATCACAATGGATGTGCTACCAGGCATGTAATGTCTGCACTGCAAGCACACAGTGGGTGAATGACATCTTTGTAAATCAAAAAAGTTTGTACTTTGCGGTTTCATGTCCAGGTTCCACTGGACATGACTTAATTTGCTGTCAATATTTACTATTTGAAAAAAATATCAGCTGAGATGCATTTTACATGAGAATCCCATACTGTATCACAGGAGAGAACAGTCAATCGAATTTTGATTTCAATTTTGCCTTGTCACTATCATAAAAATAATATAATAAAGAAAAAACGATTATTGAGCCGTGCAACGTGCATACAAATCCCTGGGCTTGTCACGGCGAAACGGATGAGTGAGCGTGTGAGTGATAACAGAACGACGTCTCCGAGAAGTATGGGTTCCCACCATAGTTGGTACTTTTTATTTGACACAGTGCTGGTATGGCTGATCAATAATCATCACTAAACATAACAACAAAAGGCAATTCCGCGTTAACGAAGTCGTAGAATTGGCCATTGAACATAATCTGCTGTTAAACGCCGAATACCACAGGAACTGACATAAATGTAATGCTGTCATTCTGAGGAGAAGGAACATTTTTTAGGGGAAATAATGTGTCTGGGACCGCTCATTCATCCTTGAAATACGTCCTAAACTAATCAATGTCTAGACAGCCGCTTAAAACTGCAACTAAACTACAAAGCGGAAGCTAGCGAGAACAATCTATACATGCTCAACACATCTTATCTGCTTGTGTGGTTGTGAACGATATCATCGACGTAAGATCAATGTACAAACTGGACAGCAGCCACAACTTGAGAGGCTGTCTGTTTTTTTGTTTAAAAGCCTCAAGTTGTCGCTACAGGTTAAGTTAAGAGCAGCAGCACATTTCCCCTCCTTGAAAATGACAGTACTGTGCACCACATCTGGTCTGATTTGCTAACAAAATAAAGGTATAAACAAAGTATTTTATCCAAGCATAATGTACTTATAGCGCTTATTGATACGAAAAATGATTATGCTTTGTTTTCAAATATTGGTCAATATATTCTAAAGGTGTATTGCACCTAAAATATTTTGGGGATTTTAGTGTTTTATTAGATGCTATTTATGTAACATCTAACCGAGCTATACCAACCAGTATAGCTCAGTTGGTAGAGTGGCCGTGCCAGCAACTTAAGGGTTGCAGGTTCGATTCCCGCTTCCGTCATCCTAGTCACTGCCGTTGTGTCCTTGGGCAAGACACTTTACCCACCTGCTCCCAGTGCCAACCACACTAGTTTAAATGTAACTTAGATATTGGGTTTCACTATGTAAAGCGCTTTGAGTCACTAGAGAAAAGCGCTATATAAAATATAATTCACTTCACTTCATGAGAGAAGAAGCACGCACTGTGGTGGCCAAATAAGTGTAAAAAGTAAAAAACATAATACAATTTTTTTAAATCAAAACATCGTTTCTACTGTTTTATTATTGATATTATATTGATTTATGTTTTGTTACTATTACTCTTATTTTACATGTTTATTTGTTTCTCATTTATATTTGTAGTTCTTTTAATGTATATTTAAAGTTGAATTTTGTACGTCGTGGTCGCATGTTTGTGCACGGATCGTTTCCCCAAGATGCAGACGGAACTCCGGAGGCAGCGTGCAGGCAGGGCAATAGTTTATTTTCCATATATCAGTCCGTAAAACAAAAAAAATGCAGCAAAATTACAAACTAACACAAGGAAAGCGTGCCGATTGCACAGGGAGCTAAGGCAGAAAACTAGCACTGGAAAGCTAACATGGAAAGAGGAATCAAAGGAGTACTAATGTAACTAATAATGTAACAGCCAGACCGAGTGTAGCGAAAGGCAGGAATATATAGCTCTCTGATCCGGGCCCGGGAGCAGGTGAGCGTCCCGAACACTAATCAGAGGCAAGTGAAAATATTCCGCACCCATGTCAGACAAGAAACCCGAACCCAGGGGTGCTGAAAAGAAATAAGGGAGTCTTGGACAAAAACAAAACATGGTCTGGGAGACGGATCATCACACTTTTAGTGTTACAATACTCATGATTTCAAAGAAATGAATAATTGTATCAATAGTGATTTCAATACCAATTAAAATAATCAGGATTATTTATTTTTTTCTTCCCATAATCGTGCAGCCCTACTGTATCCTCCTGAGAGCCAGCGTCCCCTGCAGTGGACATGTGTGTTATGCACAGCAGGGCTATTTTTTGTTTCCAAAGTTTGTAACTGACAAAAACAAATGTCCACTGCAGAGGATGCTGGTTCTGATGAGGTTCTAAAAACATAAGTGACATGCCTTTTTCTCTCTGCCTGCTCTTCCCTCTAACCTCCTGCATTCTTTCTCATTTCTATCCATTATCATATTTGTCTATTGTCCTTTCCCAACTCAGCTGTGTCAGTTGGAGGAGGACAGCACTTCCCAGCCCAAACAGGAGGTACAGCTTCCTGTCTTCAACGCGTGTGATTTTTATGTGTTAATGCCGCTTGGTGTTTTGTGTGCGTGTGACTTTTGCATGCTTCTACGTCCACGCATTGGTCAGCCAATATATTTACATGTTTGAAGGTTTGATCTCTGTTGATGTTTTCACTAGTTTGCAATGAGAACATACTCATCATCCTTGAAAAGGCCATTTTAGCACCGACTCTTGTCAATTGTTGGACTCTGTTGTGTTCTCAGAACCAGGGTCCTCTGGTGTTGGTCTGTTTCTTTGTCAGTTATACATATTAACAGGTGTGTAACAGTATCGTAGATACCACAGTATTGCGGTTTCAAAGTTTTCACAATAATGCCGTGACACGTGACGATATCAAACAAAAACTTGGGGTGTATTTTCTTTCTGGTGCTTTAGCTTTGGCTGGGTCTGAAAAGAATCTTCGCAAGTCGTTAAATGAAGAGTATTGTTGTCCGGTAATTACGGTGGTAAGTAAAGGTATTCTCGTGCGTGTGGCTTCGTGACAATAATGATAATATTGTACCGTTAGATTTTAATAACGTTACATCCCTACATATTACAAACCCCGTTTTCATATGAGCTGGGAAATTGTTAGATGTAAATATAAACAGAATACAATGATTTACAAAAAATGTTCAAGCCATATTCAGTTGAATATGCTACAAAGACAACACATTTGATGTTCAAACTGATAAACATTTTTTTTTTTTTGCAAATAATCATTAACTTTAGAATTTGATGCCAGCAACACGTGACAAAAAAGTTGGGAAAGGTGGCAATAAATACTGATGAACTTAAGGAATGCTCATCAAACACTTATTTGGAACATCCCACAGGTGTGCAGGCTAATTAGGAACAGGTGGGTGCCATGATTGGGTATAAAAACAGCTTCCCAAAAAATGCTCAGTCTTTCACAAGAAAGGATGGGGCGAGGTACACCCCTTTGTGACCAAATAGTCAAACAGTTTAAGAACAACCTTTCTCAAAGTGCAATTGCAAGAAATTTAGGGATTTCAACATCTACGCTCCATAATATCATCAAAAGGTTCAGAGAATCTGGAGAAATCACTCCACGTAAGCGGCATGGCCGGAAACCAACATTGAATGACCGTGACCTTCCATCCCTCAGACGGCACTGTATCAAAAACTGACATCAATCTCTAAAGGATATCACCACATGGGCCCAGGAACACTTCAGAAAACCAATGTCACTAAATACAGTTTGTCGATACATTTGTAAGTGCAAGTTAAAGCTCTACTCTGCTAAGCGAAAGCCATTTATCAACAACATCCAGAAACGCCGCCGGCTTCTTTGGGCCCGAGATCATCTAAGATGGACTGATGCAAGGTGGAAAAGGGTTCTGTGGTCTGACGAGTCCAAATTTCAAATTGTATTTGGAAATATTCGACATTGTGTCATCCGGACCAAAGGGGAAGCAAACCATCCAGACTGTTATCGACGAAAAGTTCAAAAGCCAGCATGTGTGATGGTATGGGGGTGCATTAGTGCCCAAGGCATGGGTAACTTACACATCTGTGAAGGCACCATTAATGCTGAAAGGTACATACAGGTTTTGGAACAACATAAGCTGCCATCCAGGCGCCATCTTTTTCATGGACGCCCCTGCTTATTTCAGCAAGCCTGCCAAGCCACATTCAGCACGTGTTACAACAGCGTGGCTTTGTAAAAAAAGAGTGCGGGTACATTCCTGGCCTGCCTGCAGTCCAGACCTGTCTCCAATCAAAAATGTGTGGTGCATTATGAAGTTCATTTAAGTCGGTGCTCTGAAGCTCTACATAAAACAAGAATGGGAAAGAATTCCACTTTCAAAGCTTCAACAATTAGTTTCCTCAGTTCCAAAACGTTTAGTGTTGTTAAAAGAAAAGGTGATGTAACTACTTATGCACGTGTTGCAGCCATGAAATTCTAAGGTAATTATTATTTGCAAAAGTAAAAATACATTCATGAGTTTCAACATCAAATATGTTGTCTTTGTAGCATATTCAACTGAATATGGCTTAAAAAGGATTTGCAAATCATTGTATTCTGTTTATATTTACATCTAACACAATTTCCCAACTCATATGGAAATAGGGTTTGTCGTAAAAATTGTCACCGTTGTCAAAACAGGACTATTTCATGGCTAAATTAGGGCTTAAAGGCATACTTTTATATTAAAGGCTTAAAAAATGTATTCACAATGTTTATGTGAAACCATTTTTATCCTTTTTTAATCAAACTTGAAATTCATCAGATCAAAGTTTTGTACTGAAACAAACTCATTGGAAAATAAATTTACTTTCTTAGTGCAAAATAAAAAATGTAACTTCCTGACATTTTTACGACTGGGATTTGAACCCTGTACGACTGCTTACAAGGCCAGCAGTATTGTTATCAGTGTTGGAGCAGGACGAGACTAGGAATACAATTAGACCCTACAGACAGCGTGTGATCTGACTGTAGAGGACAATGACTCTCTATTTATTCTTGTCAAAATATTGAACTTTTAGGACATATCTTTCATACATATTTGAAAGCTCTGCAAAGGTCCTTGTGTAAGCACAAATCTCTACATAGCAAGCTTTGAAATCCTGCCATGACACGCCACAAACGTCCTTCTGATCTAAGCTTGTCTTCTTTTGCCCTTCTTTGTCTTTCTCCCCCCCCCACTTAATGCCCTCCAGTTTCTGGATAAGTCAAAGGATGTCTTACTAAAGCACCAGGCCAGTATCAATGAGCTGAAGCGAGCCCTGAAGGAGCCCAACAGCAAGCTGATGAGCCGTGAGAAGCGTCTGTCAGCAAGCTCGCCACCCGGCACACCGGATAAAAAAGCTGTGAGTTTGAAATAAGTGTGACGATGAGGCCTTACGCCATTTGTGACACAGTGTCAATACCTCAAATTCAGATCTTCCCCCACCCTGTCAACATGTATTCATGTTCTAGTCCATCCACTCTCAAGCAGCTCTCTTGAGAAATCCTTCTCTCTCTCTCTTTTTGAATATGTCAAGGTTTACACAACTTTTCATACAAATGGAAATGACTAAGATGTGTAAGTCTTTGGTCCACATTGTGTGTTACTGTTACAAATCTAAAGTTTCATATTGATATGTCTTTGCGATGAAGTACCTTATCAGAAATTCTAATCCGTGCTCCACTTGAAAGATCCGTACAGTTTCTCAAAAATGTCACAAGTGTCCTTGAGCACGACAGTGAATTTCTAACTGATCGTGATTCCTCTGTCATCAGTGGATGATGAATGGATGCAAGTGACACGCGTGACTGTGTTGCACAACACTTTGCACTGCTTTTTGACTTGAAATGTGACATTGTACTGTCAAACCCTTTGCAAGTAGTAGCACTGACCAAATTACAGTAGGTACCAGTTGTAAGCTGAGGAAAAATAGCACAATTTTATCATGTAACTTGAACGCAAATAAGAAAAACAAACTACTAACTAATTTTACTATAATAGTTTTATGAAGTAATGCAATTAGAATGCTTGCTCAGTGATGTTTTTTGGATGATTCTTTATTTATTTCAATGAATATCATCCGTTTCTTATTATCAGCATTGTCCTTCTCACTCACTTTCTTCTTACCCATGTTTGGAAAACCAACGTTTTGTCTTCCTAACTGTAAGCTAACAAGCTGTCCAGTACGACACGGGGTGTTTTTGTCTGATCTTACAGGGTTCATCGTGACATTTGCTATGCCAACTTAAAAGGCCTATTAAAACCCACTACAACCGACCACGCAGTCTGATAGTTTATATATCAATGATGAAATATTAACATTGCAACACATGCCAATACGGCCTTTTTAGTTTACTAAATTACAATTTTAAATTTCCCGCCAAGTGTCCTGTTGAAAACGTCGCAGTATGATGACACGTGCGTTTGACGTCACCGGTTGTAGCGGACATTTTTTTACAGCCCGATCCAGGCTATAAGTAGTCTGCTTCAATCGCATGATTACACAGTATTCTGGACATCTGTGTTGCTGAATCTTTTGCAATTTGTTCAATTAATAATGGAGACATCAAAGAAGAAAGATGTAGGTGGGAAGCGGTGTATTGCAGCTGCCTTTAGCAACAAAGACAGCCGGTGTTTCCTTGTTTAAAATTCTCAAAGGTGAAGCTTTACTATGGAACAGAGCAGTCAAGCGAACATGGTTAATGACCACATGTCAACCGGCAGGTTTCGGTGAGAAAATTGTGGTAATAAGTTGGCTTTTACCGTAGTTATGAGCGGAGCTTGCGTCCTCCTGCAGCTGCGTGGCTTCCCTCAGAGACACTGGCGGTCAACACACCCGTGGCCACACCCCTCTGACTTTCAGGTACCATATAATCTCACTAAAACACTAGTAACACAAAAAGCAGATAAGGGATTTTCCAGAATGATCCTAGTAATTGTGTCTAATAACATGTTAATCGCTCCCACTGCCCTCGCCTTTTTTTTTTTCTTTCTAGCCCCTCTCTCACTATCCTCATCCACAAATCTTTCATCCTCGCTCAAATTAATAGGGGAATTGTTGCTTTCTCGGTCCGAATCGCTTTGGCTGCTGGTGGCCTTGATTGTAAACAATGTTCAGATGTGAGGCGCTCCACAACCCGTGACGTCACGCGCACATTGTCTGCTACTTCCGGTACAGGCAAGGCTTTTTTATTAGCAACCAAAAGTTGCGCACTTTATGGTCGATGTTCTCTACTAAATCCTTTCAGCAAAAATATGTCAATATCGCGAAATGATCAAGTATGACACAGAATGGACCTGCTATCCCCGTTGAAATAAGAAAATCTCATTTCAGTAGGCCTTTAAAGGATAACAATTATCTAAGAGACTGATATTATATAGGTGTGATACTTTGGGCACCTAACCATTTGATCCAATTCCTGGGGTGACATTATGATTCTGAATTGCTTCACGGTTTAAACTGATTCTCGTAATTTGGCATAATAATTCTGATGAAATCTTTTCAAAACAGATTACAGGCTAAAAAACTCATTTTTGATTGCATTGAGATTACCTATTTTTTGGGGGGAGAATCTGATTATTTTAATAAAAAAATGCAAATGAAACTTTTAAAAAATGATAAATCAATTTAGAATTGGGATGAATAACAATCGCGATTTGAATGTGAATCTAATTTTTTGTTCACCTGTAGTTCTTATCCTAAAAAACGTGTGAGCTGAAACACTCGTAAACCAAGGTACTATTGTACTTTGTTTATAGTAATTTGTGTTTAAAATGTTCACTATGTAAATGCACTTGACAGCAACAAAAAATATTATTTCCAGATTTCCACACAGGATTTGTCTTCGTCCTGAATTTTACAAGCTTTAAATCCTATTTTGGAACCACGCTTAACACATTTGGGCTTTTTGAGTGTATTGCTATCATTTCAATTTATCAGCAGAAAATGTTTGCAGATTGTGGGACAACGAGTTTAGCTAACAATTTTTGCAATGCCATCTATTTTGTGTCTTGTTATTCCACTGGAGAGCGTTGGGTAATACAATATGGTCATGGTTTATTTGTTCCGGACATGCAAAATAGTCCCCATTTGCTTTGCAAATGATTTAGGATTGTTGTTTGGGAAGTTGTCAAGGACTCCCCATTGCATGTCAAAGTTGTTTCGGTTTCTTTAGTATTATTAGCACTTATTGTTCTGTGCAAGTCTGGTTTACTATACTTCAACTCAGCCAAAGCACTAATGGCTGTTCTTCCATCTTTTTCACTTCCTATTGCCGGCCAGTTGGGGGGCCGAGCGGTGGCAACAGACTCCATTAACAGCCTGTCTGTAGAGGGGTTCATCCAGAAGAATCTGGCGACTTCACCTGAGGTTGAATATTTCTCAGATTTTCCTCTATCATGATGATGTTTTACCATTCATAACATCACAACTGTTAGAATCCCTAACTGTGCTCTTATGGTGGACATAAATCTAAATGCATGTTTCGCAAATCTCCATCAATCATGGAGATTCTATTATCTGTTGCAGGTATTGTCAATTTGTCTAACTGTGTTTAATTTATACCAACATAGGGTTCTGAGGAGTGGGTATTGATTGAAAAACAAGACAGTTGTCATCAAGAACATGACTGGAAAGTAAAAGAAAATACATCTCCTCCATCTGATTCCTCCTGGGAGAATAAACAACAGGAAAAAGTGATACACAATGCCAAATTGATGCATATTGAGGGGACAGGGTCTGACAGAAAAGAAACGAAAAGCCACCTTGATGAATGTCCATCAACAAAATCTGCCAAAGAGGTAGCTCTTCACTCTGAGCAGCGGCCCAGTAACAGAGGTCGTTTTGAGATTCAATTATTGGCAAATGCAGTGTTGTCTGAAGACAAATCTCCAAGCAAACCATCTGAAGCCTTAAGCGCTGCACCGGGCTCACATCAGATGAAGGAATACATGGCTTCAAGGCCGAGGAAAAAGAGGAGACCACAGAGTTTAAACCTGGGAATGCCTCCAGAGCTTGCCTCCGGGAAAGGAGAAACCGATTCTTCTGCAGACGAAGACGAGGAGTCGGACAGTAAATCTGAAGCAGGATATTATTGTCAAGCAGCAGCGGAAGAGTTGATAACACTTGATCGAGAACCAGAAAAGAGTGAGGCTTTCAGTGCCTATGAAGACATGTCAGAGAACATAGAGGAAGTACAAAGTCAGGATAATTGCAATCAAGATGCAGAACAAAGTAAGGTAAGGCTAGCAGAAATAAATGGACCTGGAAAAGTAGAACATGGTAGCTCATTTTCAGGTACTAAAAGCGAGAGTGTAATTAAGAAAAGGGGAAAGGGCTTTATTGACAATAAAGAGCTAGCAGAGGTCAAATTACGACAGGTCAAAACTCATGAGAGAAGGATAAGTAACTCTGGAGAGGATATTGAAGGTTTTCTGGGAGACAGACGTCAAAGGACGTCTCTCCACCGATTGTCAGGCAGCCATCAGTCAGAAATCACCAGGATTGTTCCTCTCAAGCCAGAGCGGTCAAAGAGCATCGCGTGTAAGGATGACCAAGACAAAACCGGACAGGCTGAGCAAGCAAGGACTACAAGAAGAGAATACCGCTGGTCGGTTGGCTCTCCAGAGAGCTCCTCAGACCTCAACTGGACTGACGTCTCTACCCTCCATTCAGCATTTGAAGTCGATATGGAGAGTATCACTAAACAAGAGCATCCTGATGATAGCTATCAGTCCTGGAAAGAGTACTCAGAAAGTCAGGTGTTTGCCTCAAAAAACCCATCGCTTTCCAAAACGATTCCTCCAGCACCACCAGTGAAAACCCAAAAGGCTCGAGAATCAGGGCTGATTCTACGAAACAGCCGAAATGCAGTCAGAGAGCCGAGCCTGGAATCAGCCAAGAAGAGACATTCGGTAACTCTTGGCATCTGCTTTTCGGTCATTGGAAGTACAGCATCGCATGAGCTTTAGACCTGCATGGCGTTTGTATTTTTCCTCTTTTTGCATCCATCTTTACAGTCTGTGAAGAGCAGTTGAAGCTAAGCTTTATGTCCATCTTGGTGGTCCATTGAACAGTCAAATCTTTTTCCTGCATCGCAATAAGCCCCATTTTCAGTTTTTAATTTCCTCACCCGTGATGCTCTTTTGATGCTTCTAAAGAGTTGACGTCCACAAGACATGCTGAGGTCTTGCAAGCTGTGCCAATGTCCTGCATAACTTCATGCATGACTGCCCTTTGAAGAAATATTTATTTCCTTTTTATCTTTTTGTCAAATTAAGTGTTTGTCTTTCAAGTTTGCGCTGCAGAAGGCTCATATTTTATCACTCGACTAGTTCCTTTCATTTTTCCATGTTATTTTCTAGCTGGATCACCATATTATTTATTTGCATATTTTAATCTATTTGCATATCATTTCTAAAAGAAAACCAAAATAAGTTAAAATCATTGAAATTAATTCATTTGTCACAGGAAACAACCCAGTTGAGTGACAGGTTGAATTGGTTTGGTTACAGTTCACTGAGGAACTACATTGAACGGAATCAAAGGATTTTACAAAAAGTTTTATTCTGTAGACTATTCATTTATTTTTTTTCTCCTCACCTGGATAAAAAGCAAATAATACCCATTCCTCAGTTGAAAGCCCAGCAGGCAGTAAACATAAAGAACCACAGCTCAGTGTCAGTCAGATTTGCTGCCTTCATCATAAAGAGTTAGCATGCATTTGGCCCTGGACTGAAGGTGAAGTATGATTCTAACTTTATATTGATCAGCTCATTGCACAGATTGCATGGTTATTTTTGTTATTTTAGTCTTGAGATTTATGAGTACATCCCTACAAAAAATAAAAATAACCTATGGCTCTAGAGCTTTTGATGACTGCATCTGGCTCTCAGATAAATTCTAGCTGACATTGCTTAACACAGGGGTGCCCACACTTTTTCTGCAGGCGAGCTACTTTTCAATTGACCAACTCGAGGGGATCTACCTCATTTATATATATCATTTATATTTATTTATTTATGAAAGAGACATTTTTGTAAACAAGTTAAATGTGTTTAATGATAATACAAGCATGTGTAACACATATAGATGTCTTTCTTTCACAAAGACAAGAATATAAGTTGGTGTATTACCTGATTCTGATGACTTGCATTGATTGGAATCAGACAGTAATGATGATAACGCCCACATTTTCAAATGGAGGAGAAAAAAAAGTTGTCCTTTCTGTACAATACCACATGAAAGTGGTTGGTTTTTGGCATCTAATTCATCCAGCTTCCAAACACTTTACAAGAAAAACATTGGCGGAAAATTCCGTAGCTTGCTTGATTGACATTCACGGCACCCGAGGGTCTTGTGAGATGACGCTGGCTGCTGCCAGTTCATTATTATGAAAAAATGACAGAGAGGAAGGCGAGAAACACTTTTTATTTCAACAGACTTTCACGCCGTCCCTTCCGTCAAAACTCTAAAAGCCGACTGCACATTTCCTATCTTCACAATAAAAGCCCTGCTTCATGCTGCCTGCGCTAACAAAATAAGAGTCTCGGAAAACTGGCGTGCACAAATAATCGCTCAGAAAGCTGGCGTGCACATCACTTGTGCACGCCAGCTTTCTGAGACTCTGTATTTAGTTAGCGCAGGCAGCATGAAGCAGGGCTTTTATTGTGAAGATAGGAAATGTGCAGTCGGCCTTTAGAGTTTTGACGGAAGGTACGGCGCGAGAGTCTGTTGAAATAAAAATTGTTTCTCGCCTTCCTCTCGGTCATATTTTCATAATAATGATCTTGCAGCAGCCAGCGTCATCTCACAAGACCCTCCGGTACCGTGAATGTCATTTAAGTGGCGTCTTGGTGAAGATTGATGATCACTAATTTTTAGGTCTATTTTTTTTAAAAGCCTGGCTGGAGATCGACTGACACACCCCCCGCGGTCGACTGGTAGCTCGCGATCGACGTAATGGGCACCCCTGGCTTAACACAATAAGTAATTAATAATTCCGCTGGTAATCACAGTGTTAAAAATGACGTTCAAATTATAAAACATTCTTATGCATTTTAATGTAACCATCCGTTTTCTATCGCACCTGTTCAAGATGTCGCATTAATGGTAAGAAGTATTATATTATTGGTTAACTTTTAGAATAAAGTTATTAAAAATAATTAAGAGACTTATTATAGTCTAAAAATGTTGGTCTTTAATAAAAATGCACGCATTTAGTTGTATTCAGTGTTAAAAAATATATGGCTCTCATGGAAATACATTTTGAAATATTTGGCTTTCATGGCTCCCTCTGCCAAAAAGGTTCCCGACCCCTGGAATAAATGATGAAAAAAACACTTAATTGAATGGTTTAAAAGAGAAGAAAACACGAAAAAATTGTCAATTATATTTTGAAACAAAGTTCATCTTCAATTTCGACTCTTTAAAATTCAACCGAAAAAAATGAAGAGGAAAAACTCGCTAATTCGAATCTTTTTGAAAAAATAAAAAAATAATTTAGGGAACATCATTAGTAATTTTTCCTGATTAAGATTAATTTTTGAATTTTGATGACACTGCACTTTGTTAGAATATATAACAGATTGGACCAAGCTACATTTCTAACAAAGACAAATCATTATTTCTTCTAGATTTTCCAGAACAAAAATTTTAAAAGAAATTCAAAAGACTTTGAAATAAGAATTAAATTGGATTCTACAGATGTTCTACATTTGCCAGAATAATTTTTGGGAATTTTAATCATAATAGGTTTGAAGAAATATTTCACAAATATTCTTTGTCAGAAAAACAGAAGCTAAAATGAAGAATTAATTTAAAATGTATTTATTATTCTTTACAATAAAAAAAATAAATTGATGTTGCCCACCCTTATTTTATAAACAGATTTCGTTAAAAGTAATGTTTGATTGTGTCACAGCTGCTATCCGGTCTACTTGCTGTCTCTAATAGCTCACGCTGGAATTGAGAAAAATCTCACAATTCTTTTTTCCCCCTGAAGGGATTATGACAATTTTTGCAGTAATGATAGCGCACGTTCACTCCGTGTTTTTAACATGTTAAAGAAAAGAACACAATTTAAGCACAGTCTTGTATTCAGCCATTATTTATTAATTACTTTTTAAACTATATCTCAATTCTGTACACTGCTGCTGGAGTTTTAATTTTCCTGAGGGAACTCTCCTGAAGGAATCAATAAAGATTATCTATCTAGTATGGCTGCGAATCTTTGGGTGTCCCACGATTCGATTCAATATTGATTCTTGGGGTCACAACTCGATTCAAAATCGATTTTTTTTTTCAATTCAACATGATTCTCGATTCAAAAACGATTTTTTCCCAAATTAAAAGGATTCTCTATTCATTCAATACATAGATTTCAGCAGGATCTACCCCAGTCTGCTGACATGCTAGCAGAGTAGTAGATTTTTGTAAAAAGCTTCTATAATTGTAAAGGACAATGTTTTAGCAACTGATTGGAATATTGTAAAATTTGTTTTAACTACTAAACGAACCAATACTATGACTTATTTTATCTTTGTGAAAATATTGGATTGATTGATTGATACTTTTATTAGTAGATTGCACAGTACAGTACATATTCCGTACAATTGACCACTAAATGGTAACAGCCGAACAAGTTTTTCAACTAGTTTAAGTCGGGGTCCTCGTCAATCATTCACAGTGTGTTGTCCAGCTTATGAGATGCCATGCAAGTGTAAGCCACTGTGACACTATTGTTCTTTTTTTTATTTTTATAAATGTCTAAAGATAATGTCAATGAGGGATTTTTAATCACTGCTATGCTGAAATTATAACTAATATTGATACTGTTGTTGATAATATTCATTTTTGTTTCACTACTTTTGGTTTGTTCTGTGTCGTGTTTGTGTCTCCTCTCAATTGCTCTGTTTAATGCAGTTCTTAGTGTTGCTGGGTCAGGTTCGGTTTTGGAATTGGATTGCATTGTTATGGTATTGCTGTGTATTGTTTTGTTGGATTGCTAAAAAAAAATAGATTTTAAAAAATGAGAATCGATTCTGAATCGCACAACGTGAGAATCGCGATTCAAATTCGAATCGATTTTTTTCCCCACAGCCCTACTATCTAGCTATATATATTTAATAAGTTATTCAGAGGCCAGCATGACCCGTTTAATACGTCACACTTTCAATCCCTGTCAGTCTGTGAAATAGTGAAATAGATTTCTCAATTGTTCTTCACTAGTCAGGTTATTATCCTTGATATGCGTTTCTTTTATTTTTTTACAGAAATGGTTTTCATTCATGCTCAATTTTTCTGTTGGTTCTACGCAAAATGATTTGCTCCACGTGCATTTTCTTCACCTAACTGACGGTTTTCTTTGTGTTCATCCACTAGTAAACTTGAATGTTTGCGTCCTCTTCATGAGAAATGTGTGTTCTGCTTGAGGGGCCTCAGTCAACTTCAACTTGTTCAAATTTGCTCTTTCTTCTTCTTCCACCTGCAGGAGCCCGTCCCTGCTCTCTTTGTTTATGACGAGCCATTCGCTAATTCCAAGGTTGTTCATTTGTATTCAAACCCATTCTCATTCACTGCACCCCTCATTGGTGAAATTGCATGAATTTCCAATTTCTGCAGACTCGTTTTCCTGAGGCTGAAATTACTTAAATGTGTTGCCTCTCATTGACTGTTCAGTGGCCGTTTCGAGATGAGCTTAAATTGAATGCGGGTACTAAAAAGTCTTGTATTCATCTGTTGCTGGAATATTTATTTTTAATGTTTGCTAAAGTTAGAATTAAATCCCTTTTATTTGTGCTTGATTTTTGGTGTGACACCCTATTAATTTAACCTGAACGTATAGGATTTAGTAATGTAGCTAATGGCATTATGAGGGATATTACTTTCATAACCATTCTATTTAATCAAAACCGATTGAGTTTGAGCTTAATGAGGCATAGCGGCAATTTGGATTTAATTATTCACACACTTTCAATGGTCCTTCACATAATATTTACAGTATCCTGTAAAGTGAGTGAATCTACAGCAGAGGTGTCAAACTCATTTTAGATCAGGGGCCACATGGAGAAAAATCTACTCCCAAGTGGGCCGGCCTGGTTTAATCACAGCACGATAACTTAAAAGTAAAGACAACTGTAGATTTATTTATTTTTTGGTTTAAAAATAGAACAAGCACATTTTGAAATCGTACAAATCATAATGATGTTGCGGTTAATACTATTCTATCTTCATTTGCTGTTTTTTATACTTTCTGAATACATTATGTGATACTGTTAATCAGTCAACTGATTGGTGTTCATTTTCGATCCATAAAGATAAAAAAATATCAACATCAAATTATCGGATGTTATTTTTGTAGTTTGATCATTTTCCTCGACTGATGTACTAACACAGGGGTAGGGAACCTATGGCTCTAGAGCCAGATGTGGCTCTTTTGAAGACTGCATCTGGCTCTCGGATAAATCTGAGCTGACCTTGCTTAACACGATAAGTCATGAATAATTCCACTTGTTAAAAATGACGTTCAAAATATAAAACATTCTCATGCTTTTTTATGTTCAAGAACATGCATTAATGGTAAGAAGTCATTTATTTATTATTGGTTAGTGTGGGGCTTGCCCTCCTGGGGGTTCTTCGGACCACCAAGAGCCTGTTTTAGGGTTACAATATTGTTTTATTTTATTTTTCTCTCAGTTGCTTTCCAGCAATTGTCTTTATCTCTTTCGTCCTCACTCGCGCTCTGGCTCCAGCCCCAACCCTGTCTCTCCTCCTGGCTGCTGCTTATAACAGAGCGACAGGTGATTACATAACAAGGCCCAGGTGGGCCATCTACACACCTGTCGCTGATTTCGAGGCCGGGCCTGGCAACATCCTGCTTTGCTGCAGGCCTGCAGGCCACGCTCCCTCCACAGTTAGCTTCAGAATAACAATGTTATTATAAAGAATAAGAGACCTATTATACTCTGGAAATGTTGGTCTTACTTAAAAATGCACGTGTTTAGTGGTGTTCAGTGTTAAAAAAAATATTATATGGCTCTTAGGGAAATTCATTTTAAAATATTTGGCTTCTTGGCTCTCTCAGCCAAAAAGGTTCCCAACCCCTGCACTAACATGTGGTTTATTTTGTACATAATTAGCATCATCTGCAAAGATATGAAAAATGGCCACTGCGACATCCAGTGGACACATTTAGAACAGCTGTTTCTGTCATTCAATAACTACCAACGGGCCGGGTAAATCCTGTTCGTGGGCCTGATTTGGCCCTCGGACCGTACGTTTGACAGCCCTGAGCTACAGTGACTATGTCAATGTGAAGCCCAGTATGAAAGTTGCATCCATCCCATTAGCATAACATTTTTAGCATGGGTCTGCAGTAATCTAAGAGTGGCGACTATCTGTACTCCTCTCAGAAGGAGCTGAGTGACAGCAGGCTGCAGGCAGCTGTCACCAGTGAAGAGGAACAGCAGCAAGACACCATGGGCTGCATAAGGCAACCTCATTTGGGAATTGAACGCAAGTGCTCCAGCATGACAGTCAGCTCCACGTCCAGCCTAGAGGCCGAGGTCGACTTCACCGTCCTCACGGATCTCCACCCCTGCATTGAGGACATGGCGAAAGGCGTGTCCGATTCAGGAGAGGAGCGACAGCCCGAAGTCGGACGGGAGGACTTTGAGGAAACGTCCCAGTTCTATTCAGCATATCTCATGGGTTCAAGGGACAAATCTCCCTTAGAGGATAAACTTCCTGAAGAGGGACTTTATCATGAGGTAGTCAGATTAATGTTTTCGTCTTTCATCAGCATTTCCACACGGATTCATCCTGCCTGCCTGCCTGCCTTTCGTTGTTTTATTTTGGTGTGTTTTATGAATGTTTTGTCCAAGTTGATTTGCAGATCTGTGTTTGTTCTTTTTATCACCTCCACCATTTCATCACTTCATCAATCATACTTTGTTGGAACTGCAATACGTCCACGTGATTAGTTTGTCATTATTCATATTCTCAATCACAACTTGACTGTTTGTGTAATTTTGTTTTTCACAGCCCCCCGTCGCAAAGAGAGACGCCGGTGCTGCGAGTATGGCCCAGATGCTGAAAAGGGCCGACTCCAAGACAGAGTCCAATACTAATGGATCAGAGGCTCAGATGAGCGTCTCACCACAGGTAAAATCAACATCAGTATTATACAAGCCACAGCGCTCTTGGTTGGTTGTTATGCGCCATGCCAGCAAAAGTTGGGGTTCCGAGCATCCCAACTTCTAGTTGGCGTAGCAAATTCCACAGTGAACCCTGTAAGATTTGACTAAAAATCTAGTGTCTTAGTCGCCACACTGCAAAAAGTCAGTGTTCAAAAACAAGAAAAAAAAAATACAAAAATGAGGGGTATTTTACTTAAACCAGGGGTGCCCACACTTTAAATGTGTTTAATGATAATACAAGCATGTGTAACACATATAGATGTCTTTCTTTCACGAAGACAAGAATATAAGTTGGTGTATTACCTGATTCTGATGACTTGCATTGATTGGAATCAGACAGTAATGATGATAACGCCCACATTTTCAAATGGAGGAGAAAAAAAGTTGTCCTTTCTGTACAATACCACATGAAAGTGGTTGTTTTTTGGCATCTAATTCATCCAGCTTCCATACACTTTACAAGAAAAACATTGGCGGAAAATTCCGTAGCTTGCTTGATTGACATTCACGGCACCCGAGGGTCTTGTGAGATGACGCTGGCTGCTGCCAGTTCATTATTATGAAAAAATGACAGAGAGGAAGGCGAGAAACACTTTTTATTTCAACAGACTTTCGTCAAAACTCTAAAGGCCGACTGCACATTTCCTATCTTCACAATAAAAGCCCTGCTTCATGCTGCCTGCACTAACAAAATAAGAGTCTCCGAAAGCTGGCGTGCACAAGTGATGTGCACGCCAGCTTTCTGAGGGATCGCTTGTGCACGCCAGTTTTCCGAGACTCTGTATTTAGTTAGCGCAGGCAGCATGAAGCAGGGCTTTTATTGTGAAGATAGGAAATGTGCAGTCGGCCTTTAGAGTTTTGACGGAAGGTACGGCGCGAGAGTCTGTTGAAATAAAAAGTGTTTCTCGCCTTCCTCTCGGTCATATTTTCATAATAATGATCTTGCAGCAGCCAGCGTCATCTCACAAGACCCTCCGGTACCGTGAATGTCATTTAAGTGGCGTCTTGGTGAAGATTGATGAACACTAATTTTTAGGTCAATTTCTTTTTAAAAGCCTGGCTGGAGATGGACTGACACACCCCCCGCGGTCGACTGGTAGCTCGCGATCGACGTAATGGGCACCCCTGACTTAAACTAAGCAAAATTATCTGCCAATAGAACAAGAAAATTCAGCTTGTCAAGACTTTCCAAAACAAGCAAAATTAGCTAACCTCAATGAACCCCAAAATACCTTAAAATAACTATATTCTCACTAATAACAAGTGTACTTTTCTAGGTAGAAAAGTACACTTTTTGCTCAATATGTTGAAAAATATTCTTAAATGAAGTAAATGCTAGTGCCACTATCTTGACATAACGATATGCGCTTGGCATGAGTTTTTTTTTCATGCTTGAAGTAAGAAATTATTACTTTAAAAAAGCAGTTTTATACTTGTGAGTGTTGATGACACAGATTTGCAACACTTGATATTCTAGTTTCAAGCATGTTTTACTCAATATAGGTCAGGCCTGGGCAATTATTTTGACTCAGGGACCACATTTAGAAAAAACAAATACGTGTCTGGGAGCCGGTATATCTATTTTTAGGCACACTAATACAAAACTTTGCAATAATGCCTGATTGAATGCTAAAAACGTTATGTTGAAAAATATTCTTAAATGAAGTAGATGCTAGTGCCATTACCTTGACATAATGATATGCGCTTGGCATCACAATTTTTTTTTCATGCTCGAAGTAAGAAGTTATTACTTTAAAAAAGTGGATTTATACTTGTGGGTGTTGTTGACACAGCTTTGCAACAGTTGATATTCTAGTTTCAAGCATGTTTTACTCAATATAGGTCATCAAATCTCAGCAACAAGCTGTAATATCTTACTGAGATCATTTAGAACCAAAACACTTAAAACAAGTAAAACACTCTAACATAAAATCTGCTTAGTGAGAAGAAATATCTTATCAGACAGAAAATAAGCAAATATCACCCTTATTTGAGATATTTCATCTTACTTAGATTTCAGTTTTTACAGTGCAGCATTAGCATATAGATCAGTTGTTCTTAACCTTGTTGGAGGTACCAAACCCCACCAGTTTCATATGCGCATTCACCAAACCCTTTTTTTTCCAAATTCAAGACAAAGTTATATGTTTTTGGTAACACTATAGTATGGAGAACATATTCTAAGTAACAGAGACTTAATTTGGAGTTTTTTGGACACTCGGGGAACATATTCTGAGTAACAAAGACTTAATTTAGAGTTATTTGGTTAGGGTTAGGTTTATAATAAGCCCATGCCGAATAAGGCATTAATAAGTACTTAATAAAGACTAGTTAAGAGCCAAAATGTTACTAATTTGCATGTTAATAAGCAACTAATTAATAATGAATATATTCCCCAGACTAAAGTGTTACCATGTTTGTTTGTTTTTTACTGGTGCACAAAATGAACCGTGTATGAACATCACCTTGTTCAAACAACAAAACCAACAGTGCATAAACTCACAACAAATTTCACACCTGCAAATCAGTCTGACTTCTGCTGTTGCCGTATCCGTAGTACGCTGATAGGGAGAAGTTTTTATTTACACGATGAGTCGGGTGTGTTTTGACCTCCGCCGAACCCCTGAGGCCAACTCACCGAACCCCTAGGGTTCGATCGAACCCAGGTTAAGAACCACTGATAAAGATTGACATTTATTTGTTTCCCAAGCGCGGGAACAAAGAAGTGTGAAGGGGAGTGCTCAGAAGAACAATTGCATGATATTAATCAAATTAAAGAATGAAATAATCAAAACATAACAGTAGCCGACTTGGGAAGCAGTTAAAGCATAGCAGTGTTAGTCTGTACTAGGGTTGTCGGATCGGCCGCCGACATTTGCCAAAAAATGCTTATCGGCAAGGCATGGGAAAATGCTCATCCAGATCCAGTTTTTAAAAAAATTCCGGTCCGTGTTTTCCAACGCACCGATTTAAATAATACATTCCTTTTCTGCTGCGCCCTAATTTCCGTTCCGCATTTTCCAGCACACCTTCAACACATCCACAGGTCTGTGTCCTAACCATGTGAAAGTTGCCGGTAAAAATGTCAGCTGTGTGGGATTATTTTACCCTTCAAAACGAAAAAGATGAAGAGGTGGAGTGCAAAACATGCCACAATAAAGTCAAGCGTGTTGGTAAAGTTGTAAGACATTTTAATGACTCTTGAGAGGGAGAAGCTTTTTAGCACAGCCTCAATCATCATTGATGAACACAGGAGCAGGCTGACTGACACCTGAGCATCTTAAAGTGCTCGTCTTTGTCAGACAGAATCTCCCCATTATGCTAGGACTTCAATTGTTTGCCTCCCTCTGACTGGGGCAAACAATTGAAGGGAATGTGTGGATAGTTTTTTTTTTTTTTTTTTAACTTTACACTTGTTCAAGAGCAAGTATTGATTGATGCTGAGTTATAGACATTTTATCCCACTTAGGTTGTCTGTTTTTTGCTTTTTTAAAAAAAAATAATGTTTAAAGCATTATTTGCACTTTATACTGTTCACTTTTTTACTGTTTAATGATGTCCTTTCTGTTTGTCATGTATAATTTTGTCTATTTTATGTTTTATCCTTGAATAAACAGGTAAGCTTCTTGTTACCAACCATTGTGTATTATTCAAACTCACCTAATTCAGCTGGCTAGTTGTTATCAAGAGTACTAAAACCCTTTTCAACATGAATCTGACAACTAAATAGGCTAAATAACTTTAAACTTTAATACATGCTCGGATAGGCCAGTATCGGTATCGGATCGGAAGTGCAAAAACATCGGTATCGGATCGGAAGTGCAAAAACCTGGATTGGGACATCCCTAGTCTGCACCAAACTGAAGCACATAAGAGCCAACCAAGGACATTAAAATAACATTTAAACTAACCACATTTATCCATGAAAATATGGAGAGGCTGCAGATGGATGGTGTGTTTGATGTAGAAGCAGCTGGAAAGAGATACAGTAGAATTCTGCTTTTCAACCCAATCCGTCCATTTTCTACCGTTTGTCCTGTTCGGGGTCGCGGGGGATGCTGGAGCCTATCTCAGCAGCATTCAGTCGGAAGGCGGTGTACACCCTGGACAAGTCGCCACCTCATCGCAGTGCCAACACAGATAGACAGACAACATTCACTCTCACATTCACACACTCGGGCCAATTTAGTGTTGCCAATCAACCTATCCCCAGGTGCATGTCTTTGGAGGTGGGAGGAAGCCGAAATACCCGGAGAGAACATGCAAAATTTACACAGAAAGATCTCGAGCCTGGGATTGAACTCAGGACCTTTGTACTGTGAGGCACATGCACTAACCCCTGGAGTTAGTGTAAAATCTTGAGTGTGTCTCTGGGTTTAAAACTTCCACAAAGATAAGATGACCCCCTCAAGTGCTTTTGACTTGAGGAGCACTTGTGAACGGATTTATATTCATGACCGAGTAAAGAATTCTGCGAGCATCCACTTTGGTTGTCGTTCGTGGCCTTCCAGGTGTTTGTGTTTGCTGAAGTCTGCAGTGCCTTCAATCCCTTTTAAAGAATACATGTGTTCCATCGTAAAATTTCTGCTCTATCTATTGTCTGTATTTGTTGTGGAAGCAAATTAGCAGATTTATGGCTCAGTGGTTCCGACAGTAGTACTACTGCTTTACATGTTTTGGGTTAAAATCTTAGCTGTATCCTGTTTGTCTGGAGTGGCATGCTCTCTGTTTTTCATTGGTTTCAGTCTTGGTAATCTCTTCTTCTCACAGTTCAAAATGTTGGGTTCATTAAAGATGTGTTTTTGTCTTCACAGCAGTTGGGTTACTTTGTCATGGCTCTGTGCAAGGCCATCAAATTCTTCTACATGTACTCCAACCCAACTCCGTTATAAAGAGCTTGCTTTGGAATAAAATGGGGCCTTCATCAGAGTGTTAGATTAGGGCAGTGGTTCTCAAATGGGGGTACTTGAAGGTATGCCAAGGGGTACGTGAGATTTTAAAAAAAATATTCTAAAAATAGCAACAATTCAAAAATCCTTTATACATACATTTATTGAATAATACTTCCACAAAATATAAATGTAAGTTCATAAACTGTGAAAAGAAATGCAACAATGCAATATTCAGTGTTGACAGCTAGATTTTTTGTGGACATGTTCCATAAATATTGATGTTAAAGATTTATTTTTTTGTGAATAAATGTTTATAAGTAAGTTGATGAATCCAGATGGATCTCTATTACAATCCCCAAAGAGGGCACTTTAAGTTGATGATTACTTCTATGTGGAGAAATCTTTATTTATAATTGAATCACTTGTTTATTTTCAACAAGTTTTGAGTTATTTTTAAATCTTCTTTTCCAAATAGTTCAAGAAAGACCACTAAAAATGAGCAATATTTTGCACTGTTATACATTTTAGTAAATCAAAAACTGATGACATTGTGCTGTATTTTACTTCTTTATCTCAATTTTTTTCAACCAAAAATGGTTTGCTTTGATTAGGGGGTACTTGAATTAAAAAAATGTTTACAGCGGGTACATCACTGAAAAAAGGTTGAGAACCACTGGATTAGGGTACATCTCCTGATGGTTAATTTAGAACATTTGTCCAAGCCGCCTTAGTGGTAAGCATGCCGGTCTCACAGTCGGGATTGATAGTTCATATGTCTGTTAGAAGCACCTCTGTGGAGTTTACATGTTATCCCTCTGTGTGCGTGTTTTTTTTAGGGTACAATGGTTTTCCTCACACATTGCAAAAACCTGCATGTAAAATGTGACTCATGTAATTTAACTTGTCACCCAGCGGTACTGTGTTAGAAAATAAAAGAATGACTGAATGAAAATGTGTCCATATGTTACATTGCATATTCTTTTTTGTCTGACGACCATTTTTGTTCTTCCTACAGAGGCTCTCTTTCTCACAAGAGGCTCCAGTCATCCTTAAAGAAAATGGATCGCCTGTAAGTGATTAATAAAGAAAAACTACTGTATGTATCGAGATGTGGGACAGTATGTGCTAGTAAGGCGCCAAACATTTGTACGGAATCAAGATGTGAATGGTTGTTTTTCTCTCTGTGATGACATATTTATCATTTATAAACACACTCTTGACTCCTTTGCTCAGGTAAAAGGCGGCGTTCTAGGTAAAGAGCCAATAGTCTCCCCACTGACTATCACTGGAGAAAGTGTCACCACTGCAACCACAACCCAAGTTACCAAGGTAATTCATGAAGACAGTACTATATATATATATATATATATATATATATATATATATACACACACAGTGGGGCAAAAAAGTATTCAGTCAGCCAGCGATTGTGCAAGTTCTCCCACTTCAAATGATGACAGAGGTCTGTCATTTTCATCATAGGTACACTTCAACTGTGAGAGACAGAATGTAAAAAGAAGAATTTTAAAGAAATGATTTCTAAATAATGGTGGAAAATAAGTATTTGGTCAATAACAAATATTCGACTCAATACTTTGTAATAAAACCTTTGTTGGCAATAACAGAGGTCAAACGATTACTTAGGTTTTTACCAGGTTTGCACACACAGTAGCTGGTATTTTGTCCCATTTCTCCATGCAGATCTTCTCGAGAGCAGTTATGTTTTGGGGCTGTCGCCGAGCAACACGGACTTTCAACTCCCTCCACAGATTTTCTATGGGGTTGAGGTCTGGAGACTAGCTAGGCCACCCCCAGGACTTTCAAATGCTTCTTACGGAGCCACTCCTTCGTTGCCCGGGCGGTGTGTTTGGGATCATTGTCATGCTTGAAGACCCAGCCACGTTTCATCTTCAAAGCTCTCACTGATGGAAGGAGGTTTTGGCTCAAAATCTCACGATACATGGCCCCATTCATTCTTTCCTTAACACGGATCAATCGTTCTGTCCCTTTAGCAGAAAAACAGCCCCAAAGCATGATGTTTCCACCCCCATGCTTCACAGTAGGTATGGTGTTTTTGAGATGCAACTCAGTATTCTTCTTCCTCCAAACACCACCAGTTGAGTTGATACCAAAAAGTTATATTTTGGTTTCATCTGACCACATGACATTCTCCCAATCTTCTGCTGTATCACCCATGTGCTCTCTGGCAAACTTCAGACGGGCCTGGACATGCACTGGCTAAAGCAGGGGGACACGTCTGGCACAGCCAGCAGGATTTGATTCACTGTCAGCGTAGTGTGTTACTGATGGTAACCTTTGTTACTTTGGTCAAATCTCTCTGCAGGTCATTCACCAGGTCCCCCCGTGTGTTTCCGGGATTTTTGCTCACCGTTCTCATAATCATTTTGACCCCTCGAGATCTTGTGTGGAGCCCCAGATCAAGAGAGATTATCAGTGGTTTTACAGGTCTGTGAGAGCCAGAGATCCTCCTTGTTTGAAGTGACCAAATACTTATTTTCCACCATAATTTACAAATAAATTCTTTAAAATTCCTACAATGCGAATTCCTGGAATTTTTTTCACATTCTGTCTCTCACAGTTGAAGTGTACCTATGATGAAAATTACAGACCTATGTCATCATTTTAAGTGGGAGAACTTGCACAATCGCTGGATGACTAAATACTTTTTTGCCCCACTGTGTGTGTGTGTGTGTGTGTATATGTATATATATATATATATATATATATATATATATATATATATATATATATATGTATATATGTATTGACGGCAGTAAGTCGAACACATTTCCAGTGAAGGTTGGACTCCGCCAAGGCTGTCCTTTGTCACCGATTCTGTTCATAACTTTTATGGACAGAATTTCTAGGCGCAGTCAAGGCGTTGAGGGGTTCCGGTTTGGTGGCCACGGAATTAGGTCTCTGCTTTTTGCAGATGATGTGGTCCTGATGGCTTCATCTGACCAGGATCTTCAGCTCTCACTGGATCAGTTTGCAGCCGAGTGTGAAGCGACCGGAATGAGAATCAGCACCTCCAAGTCCGAGTCCATGGTTCTCGCCCGGAAAAGGGTGGAGTGCCATCTCCGGGTTGGGGAGGAGACCCTGCCCCAAGTGGAGGAGTTCAAGTACCTAGGAGTCTTGTTCACGAGTGGGGGAAGAGTGGATCGTGAGATCGACAGGCGGATCGGTGCGGCGTCTTCAGTAATGCGAACGTTGTACTGATCCGTTGTGGTGAAGAAGGAGCTTAGCCGGAAGGCAAAGCTCTCAATTTACCGATCGATCTACGTTCCCATCCTCACCTATGGTCATGAGCTTTGGGTCATGGCCGAAAGGATAAGATCACGGGTACAAGCGGCCCAAATGAGTTTCCTCCGCCGTGTGGCGGGTCTCTCCCTTAGAGATAGGGTGAGAAGCTCTGCCATCCGGGAGGAACTCAAAGTAAAGCCGCTGCTCCTTCTCATCGAGAGGAGCCAGATGAGGTGGTTTGGGCATCTGGTCAGGATGCCACCCGAACGCCTCCCTAGGGAGGTGTTTAGGGCACGTCCAACCGGTAGGAGGCCACGGGGAAGACCCAGGACACGTTCGGAAGACTATGTCTCCTGGCTGGCCTGGGAACGCCTCGGGATCCCCCGGGAAAAGCTAGACGAAGTGGCTGGGGAAAGGGAAGTCTGGGTTTCCCTGCTTAGGTTGTTGCCCCCGCGACCCGACCTCGGATAAGCGGAAGAAGATGGATGGATGGATGGATAGATATATATATATATATGTATTTATATATATATATGTATATATATACATAAATACACATATATATATATATATATGTGTGTGTATATATATATGTATTTATATATATATAAATGTGTGTGTGTGTATATATATATATATATATATATATATATATATATATATATATATATATATATATATATACATAGCGCAGAAAAAACAATACATTTTATAGTTTTTAATTTATTAATTTTAAAACTTTTATCTACATGCTGCAGACGGTCAAAGGAGGATACTCAGAGACCAGAATTGAGAAAAGGATCATCATCACAGGAGATGAAGATGTAGATCAACACCAGGTGAGGGAGAGTGAATACAGACTACTGTTCTGACAGTGAGCTGATTTCTAAACTTTGTGACTCATGCTATGTATGATATGTCCTGTGCCTATAGGCCCTTGCTATGGCAATCCAAGAGGCCAAGCAGCAGCATCCTGACATGTTGGTGACAAAAGCAGTTGTAATTAGAGAGACTGAGTCTCCCACTGAGGAGCTAAAACAGAAGGTAAAGGAACACAATTCAGTCACAAAATATATGAATAATTGCATGATATCGGTTAAAACCACATGTAGACACCTTAATTAGATTGTGTTTGAGAATCGAAGTAAAACACATTGATAAGATTGGAAGACACTAGATGTGAGGGTGTGAGATACTGCAGGGAAGTAAGTGCTTTTCAACTATTTTCTGTCATGACCCCCTAGGACAGGGGTCAGCAACCCGCGGCTCTTTGATCACTCTAATGTGGCTCAGCTGCTTAATTGCCGACCCCCCCGCTTATCCCGAGAGATTTCCAGAGTTTAATGCCTCTCTCAGAGATCACCCGGGACCAACATTCTCCGATTTTAACCTAGTTGATAATATTGAGGGTGTGCCCTGTTTGCATAGCTTTTACAGTCCTCTAAAGCTTGCCGTCGTGCAAGCCAGTTACATACAGTATAGTATGCAGCCTTTGCTGATAAAAGGACAGTGACTGCAAGGCATACTTGGTAAACAGCCATACAGGTTACACTGAGAGTTGTGATATAAACAACTTTAACACTCTTACTAATATACGCCACGCTGTGAACCCACACCAAACAAGAATGACAAACACATTTCGGGAGAACATCCGCATTGTAACACAACATAAACACAACAGAACAAATACCATGCATCCCTAACTCTTCCGGGCTACATTATACACCCCCGTTAGCACGAAACCCCGTCCCCCCAACCCCGCCCACCTCAACCGACGCACGCAGGGGGGGGGATTTGATGCCAGCAGGGGTGTGTAATGTATCCCGGATGACTTAGGGATGCATGGGTTTTTGGATATTTCTTCTGTTGTGTTTATGTGTGAACCCACACCAAACAAGAACGACAAACATTTCTGGAGAACATCCTCACTGTAACACAACATTAGAATAGATTAAAGTACTATCTAATCTAATCTAATCTAATGTTGTGTTACAGTGAGGATGTTCTCCATAAATGTTTGTCATTCTTGTTTGGTGTGGATTCACAGTGTGGTGCATATTAGTAAGAGTGTTAAAGTTGTTTATATCACAACTCTCAGTGTAACCTGTCTGGCTGTTGAACAAGTATGCGTTGCAGTCGTCTAACTAAGTGTGCCTATGGAAGCCACATGCGACCCGTGGCTGGGCTGGGCTGTGCGAGATATTTGTACATTTTGTAGAGGGCGGTAAAGGCAGCGCCTTAATAGCACGCCCGTATTAATGTTGAAGGGCGAAAATCAGCAGATATTCGCGAGAATAGTTGCTCTGAAATTCGGGAGTATCCCAGAAAGTTCGGGAGGGTTGGCAAGTGTGATGCTGTCAAACGGCATTAATTTAAAACTCGCTGGCCGCACAAACATTACATTTTCATATTAAGGTGCGAGCTGCAAGTCTGAGACCCCTGGTTAAATACATAGCACAAAGCGAAAAAAAAACCTCTATGCATGTGTTATTTCATTTTAAATTTCAAAAGAGTTTTGTGGCTCCCATTGTTTCCTTTATTTTGTGAAACGGGTCAAAATGGCTCTTTGGGTGGTAAAGGTTGCCGATCCCTGCTCTAGGACAGATGTTCCAAAACTTTTTGACCCGCAGCCCAGCTTTTGCAATACAGATGGGCCCGTGTTTGAAATTTTATCATAGCAAAATGATTTGCAAACGTGTATCTCAATTTGTGCGCGTGTAATCCACTTCAGGCGTGTGTGTATTAATGTGTGTGTCTGCATATCAATCCGAGTGTGGGTAATCATATCAGCAGCGTACTTGTGTTTTAGGTTGTCCGTCTGGCCCTAATCAGAAATAACTCTTGATAGGCTGTCTACTAAGACATGACTTTTGCCACATTTCTGCCGTGTACGATTTGAGCGAGTGTATCAAGATTTGTGAGCGTGTAATACGTGTGCGAGCGCATGTGTGTAATACAATCTGCGTGTGCGTGTCTGAGGTATGCTCCATTTAACCTACCACGGAAGACACCACACAATTTAAACCAATCAGAAAGAACGTACAGCTGAGGTGTGTGGAATAAAGACGTCGAGACCCGCCTTACGTTATTCCTGATTGGTTTAAATTGCGTAGTGTCAACGTCAAATGTAGGCACAGTGGATTGATGGCGTTGGTTATTTTAAACAAACAATCAGAGTGAATCAAACTACGACAAGTTGCGAAAAACAAACTTTATTATTCTGAAAGTGAATTATATTTATATGGCACTTTTCTCTAGTGACTCAAAGCACGTTACATAGTGAAAACTATTATCTAAGTTACATTTAAAGCAGTGTGGGTGGCACTAGGAGCAGTTGGGTAAAGTTGGATGGCGGAAGCGGGGATCGAACCTGCAACCCTCAATATGCTGGCACGGCTGCTCTACCAACCGAGCCACGCCGCCACAACATAGAGTCGTAAATGGACAAAATAAGTGCGAAACATGTCAAGTGTCGCGTGAGAAAGGGTTACATTGATGTGAAGCTTGGCAGCTGTGAGTAAGTGTTCCAGCGTTGTTGACTTCAATGCAGAATAACATGATCAGTGCCTGCATAGTGGCAGGTATGAAGAAAGGCAAGGGGGAGTTACAAACAACTCTCTTTTTATAAAGTTCAAGTCGCAGTACAGACGGACAACTCTTCCACGGCCGAAGGAACGCAAAGGTCTCGTGTAAAAAAAGACAGCCGATATTTCCTGATCCTCAAAGATCATAGATATTAGGGCTGCAAATCTTTGGGGTGTCCCACGATTCGATTCAATATCGATTCTTGGGGTCACGATTCGATTCAAAATCTTTTTTTTTTTTTTTTTTATTCAACACGATACTTGATTCAAAAACGATTTATTCCCAATTTAAAAGGATTGTCTGTTTATTCAATACATAGGATTTCAGCAGGATCTACCCCAGTATGCTGACATGCTAGCAGAGTAGTAGATTTTTGTAAAAAGCTTTTATAATTGTAAAGGACAATGTTTTATCAACTGATTGCAATAATTTTATTTGGTTTTAACTATTAAACAAACCAAAAATATGACTTATTTTATCTTTCTGAAAATATTGGACAGTGTGTTGTCAAGCTTATGAGATGCGATGCAAGCCTATTGTTCTTATTTTTATTTTTATAAATGTCTAATGCTAATGTCAATGAGGGATTTTTAATCACTGCTATGCTGAAATTATAACTAATATTGATACTGTTGTTGATAATATGCATTTTTGTTTCACTACTTTTGGTTTGTTCTGTGTCGTGTTTGTGTCTCCTCTCAATTGCTCTGTTTATTGCAGTTCTGAGTGTTGCTGGGTCAGGTCCGGTTTTGGAATTGGATTGCATTGTTATGATATTGCTGTGTATTGTTGGATTGCTAAAAAAAAGAAAAAAGGGGGATTTAAAAAAAAATGAGAATAGATTCTGAATCGCACAACGTGAGAATCGCGATTCAAATTCGAATCGATTTTTTCCCACACCCCTAATAGATAAGCACGCGCAAACTGTATTTCACGCGTGAACGCACGCACAGACATTGTATTTCATGCTCACAAATGTGGAAGTGCTCGCTCAAATCTTATACGGCAGAAGTGTTGCAAAAGTCACATGTAAGTGGACAGCCTATCGAGGGTTCTTTCTGATTAGAGACAGGCAGACAACTTAAAACACAGGTACGCTGATCTGAATACACACACTTAAAACACAGGTACGCTGATCTGAATACACACACTGGATGCCGCAATAGCAATTAAAGTGTAACCCATGTCACACTTGACAATGTATAAAGATTACGTGTCAGCTGAGTTTAAGCGCCCTCTGAATTATTTGTGGCTAGTCCAATAAGGGCAGCGACAAGCAATCAGCCGCTTTTGTTTTGGCTGGAAGCAGGAAGCTGCAGACTATCACAGTATCAACGCACAATACCTTCTTTCACTGCAAATTATCTACTCAACAGATCAAATAACCAAACGGTAGGATGCAGACTTAAGTCAACGTGACCATCATCTTTGCACAAACCCCGTTTCCATATGAGTTGGGAAATTGTGTTAGATGTAAATATAAACGGAATACAATGATTTGTAAATCATTTTCAACCCATATTCAGATGAATATGCTACAAATATTTGATGTTCAAACTGATTAACATTTTTTTTTCTTTTTTGCAAATAATCATTAACTTTAGAATTTGATGCCAGCAACACGTGACAAAGAAGTTGGGAAAGGTGGCAATAAATACTGATAAAGTTGAGAAATGCTTATCAAACACTTATTTGGAACATACCACAGGTGTGCAGGCTAATTGGGAACAGGTGGGTGCCATGATTGGGTGTAAAAGCAGCTTCCATGAAATGCTAAGTAATTCACAAACAAGGATGGGGTGAGGGTCATCAATTTGTAAGCAAATAGTCAAACAGTTTTAAAACAACATGTTCTTGGGATGCAACTCAGTATTCTTCTTCCTCCAAACACGACGAGTTGAGTTTATACCAAAAAGTTCTATTTTGGTTTCATCTGACCACATGACATTCCCCCAAATTTTCTGCTGTATCATCCATGTATCCATTTTGGTATAAACTCAACTTGTCGTGTTTGGAGGAAGAAGAATACTGAGTTGCATCCCAAGAACACCATACCTACTGTGAAGCATGGGGGTGGAAACATCATGCTTTGGGGCTGTTTTTCTGCTAAGGGGACAGGACGATTGATCCGTGTTAAGGAAAGAATGAATGGGGCCATGTATCGTGAGATTTTGAGCCTAAACCTCCTTCCATCAGTGAGAGCTTTGAATGGTTGACCAAATACTTATTTTCCACCATCATTTACAAATAAATTCTTTAAAATTCCTACAATGTGAATTCCTGGATTTTTTTTTCACATTCTGTCTCTCACAGTTGAAGTGTACCTATGATGATCATTACAGACCTCTGTCATCATTTTAAGTGGGAGAACTTGCACAATCGCTGGCTGACTAAATACTTTTTTGCCCCACTGTAAGAAGGCGGGCTTGTTTTCCGTCTCTGTGAGAAGGAGGGACGAGGAGTGAGAAACGCCTGTTGTGTAAAGCCCGCAGCTAAAAGCAACTGTGTTAGAACATATAATCGAATATTACGGTATAGTCATTTTCTATATCGCACAGAGACAAACCTGCGATATATCGTTTATATCGATATATCACCCAGCCCTAGTATATGATTTATATCGTCTATTTGGCACAACCCTTTTTGTGAAACACTGCTGTAGGGAGACTTGGAGATAAATGATGCATTTTTCTCCATTTTCAGTCCTGATTGACTGTGGTGGCTCCTGAAGCGGCGGACATGAGAGGATCTTCTCCCTGAGCAGCATGCCACCAGTTTGCTAAGAGGACTATCCGCTCCTCTTGTGTATACACACTGACAGAACAGACTGTGATCCACCCTGCAGTAGATTGCTTCCTCTGTCCTCTGAGACAAACCGACTGTGACTCTGCTCTGACTCTTACGCTGATCCGGACTCCCGTTCCTGTCATATTAACCTGGATTGGTCAGGATGGATCGCCTAATGGAGCACTATTTGGCAACACTTTCTTGGGTTAGATGTTTTACTGCACATCCCCTCCTTGCCACATTCACATTTGTTTACAAATGACTTCCTAATATATTACAAAACTGCATCATTCTCATGGAGTACGTGAAATAGCTAAATATATACGTTAAGTAAAAAAGCTTGGCTAAGAGAAGGGGGTGCAATGCTGGTGATCCACCATATCGTCACCTTTCGGTCATGACAAACTTTTTACATTTGTATGTAAGGAACATTCAACTTCTCTCCAGTATTTGCTTGATACATAAATCAGTATACTATCAGATTAATATAATCTGCATGATTCAAATAAAAGCATCAGAGGGAATTATTTAAAACAACAAGACATGGAGGGTCTCATGTAAAAAAGACATTTTTGTTGGGAAATGGATTAGTCCTTTATGCAGGACTGACAAGCAACTTCCAAAAAAACCCCATCGGACTGGGTGGTGGACTTTTTCAGAATTTCAAACAGAGACATTCTGCTTTCTTCAAGCGACGGAGATCATTAGTCTTACTCAATTTCTGTCATCGATTTTATGTTATTTTTTTTAATGCTCTGTTTCTGGGGCGGGGGCCAATTCAATTATTAATGTTGAATATGTTTTTGAATTGTTTATGCTTGAAGTTTTTTTTTTTTTATTCTCCTTGCCTAAATGCCTAATTATACGTTTATTTGGCTGACGTGATCCAATAATGTATACATGTTATACTTGTGATCTTTCATTCTTTGGGTGTGAACATGCTTATAAGCCACGCTTGTATATCATGTTACTTTTGCTATAGGTGCTGTGTGTGGTGGCAAAATATACATTTTTGTTTTACAATTACCTGAATCCAATTGCAGCAAAGAAAAAAGATGTCCTGCTCATTTGTGTTCCATCAAATCTGTCAATAATACATTCTGGCATCAATTCTGCATTCATGTACCTAAACACTGCGGTTGTATTCTAAAAAAGTATTGTGACATTTTGGAGCCGCTGTTATTGTTACATCAATAGGAGTAGCACCTTATTGCTTTTGTAACCTTGACACGCTTGCTGCACAAAAGTCAGCTATGTGAACCACTACACTACCAACGACCAAAGCTAAACTAATTTATCTTTTAGGATGGGCGATACGACCTAAAATCTATATATTGCATCTTCCTGCAATAAGGACATATATCACAACACATTATTTGACAGTAGAACCAGTTCAAAACAGGTTATAAAGGCTGCTATTTTAGCTGCTGATGTATACTTGTATTCTTTTATCGAAACGATTACTGTATTTATCGGAGTATAAGTCGCTCCGGAGTAAGTCACACCTGCCGAAAATGCATAATAAAGAAGGAAAAAACATATAAACCGTACTGGAGTATAAGTCACATTTTTGGGGAGAAATTGATTTGATGAAATCCAACATCAAGAATAGACATTTGAAAGGCAATTTAAAATAAATAAAGAATAGTGAACAACAGGCTGAATAAGTGTACGGTATATGAGGCATAAATAACCAACTGAGAAGGTGCCTGCTATGTTAATGTAACATATTATGGTAAGAGTCATTCAAATAACTATAACATATAGAACATGCTATACCTTTACCAAACATTCTGTCACTCCTAATCGCTAAATCCCATGAAATCTTATACATCTAGTCTCATACGTGAATGAGCTAAATAATATTATTTGATATTTTACGGTAATGTGTTAATAATTTCACACATAAGTTGCTCCTGACTATAAGTCGCACTATGAAAAAAACTGACTTATAGTCCGAAAAATACGGTATTAATCTACCGTATTTCCTTGAATTGCCACCGGGGCGCTAACTCATTTAAAACCTCTTCTCACTCCTGCGCTTACCAAAGGCATGCGGTAAAAGTAAGCTTACGCTAACTATTTTAAAACCTCTTCTCACTCCGGCACTTACCAAAGGCATGCAGTAAAAATTTGAGTGTGATGTAAGCTTGGACCTTAAATCCTACTGAATAGCTCTTAATCTTCTTCCCTTTATGCGATTTCAAATTACCGGTTTCGAAATCAGCCTCCTCCATTTTGAAAATGATGACAGGGGAAGTGTCACTCGGGATGTCACGACTTTGACCAGGCGGTAATACTAAATAAGCATGCGCTAATTATTTTGCAAAGCGAGTTTGACCCGGCAGTAATTCAAGGCAGGCTCATACTATATGCCCTGTGGCAATTCAAGGAAATACGGCACTTGCTAATTTACTGTAAACAGCTGGTTACTTTGTGTTGTAACATCATTGTTTAAATAATTTTTTTTGTTTTATTAAAAAACAAACTGAAAAGCAGTGTAACGTCATTTTATTTTTTCAAAAGAATAAATAGAGCAAAATAACTAAACATAAGCAAAAACTACTTTTTTATAGTGAAGTGAAGTGAAGTGGATTATATTTATATAGCGCTTTTTCTCTAGTGACTCAAAGCGCTTTACATAGTGACACCCAATATCTAAGTTACATTTAAACCAGTGTGGGGGCACTGGGAGCAGGTGGGTAAAGTGTCTTGCCCAAGGACACAACGGTAGTGACTAGGATGGCACAAGCGGGAATCGAACCTGCAACCCTCAAGTTGCTGGCACGGCTACTCTACCAACCGAGCCATGCCGCTATAAATAAATTTAAAGTCCTCCAGTGTTGAGGACTTATTTCCTGAATTATCAGGAAAAGTATCAATGTAGTTACTGTAGTATTGACTTTATACTATATTTGGTATCGATACTGTCCATATTTGTATCAATCTGCCCACCCCTGTTATACAAAAGTCTTAGATTAGCATGGCTTCTTGTATCCTGCGGAGAGTAGTTTAGAATGTTTAACCATTCCTCATCCTCCAGTTATGTTTCTTGTTAGAAACCTACTTTATTTGCCGCCATTGAGACCAGGATTAGTTGTCTCACTAGCAAGGACGTTACCTTGCGTTGAGGACACGGTCGTTCGCTTGTCACTGTCAATTTGCCCGACACAGCTAGAATGTGCCATCAATTTGGCAGACGATAGAGCGTTTAATACTGTAGTCATATGATAATGCATGTTGATATCACTTATAATCGTGCAACCTTATTGGTCACTAAACTATGTTAGAGAACACAATAAGTGGGTATGTGAGAATGAACCAAACAACAAATATTGTGGAGCTTGGAGATAATTAATGTTGATGTGTGAACATTTATTTTGAAGTTCCACAGAACACTAATCATTTTAACATTTGATCGTGCAGTGATTCATATATCTGACTTTTAAACTTGACTTGTCTTTCATTCCTCATTCCCAACTGCCCTGTAATTGACATGTGATCGGTGACATTTTTCATCCTATAGCCTTCAGCCCCTGTCAGTATATTAGCAGAAAATGGTTGTACACTATCTGGCATCTGTCAAACAATGATTGACATCAGCCTGTGTTCTTCCAATTCCTTTTTTTGAAGTACCCTATTTCCTTGAATTGCTGCTGGGGCGCTAATTAAAAACCTCTTCTCACTCCTGCGCTTACCAAAGGCACGCGGTAAAAGTAAGCATGCACTAATTGTTTTAAAACCTTTTCTCACTCCTGCGCTTACCATAGGCACGCGGTAAAAGTAAGCCTGCGCTAATTGTTTTAAAACCTCTTCTCACTCCTGCGCTTACCAAAGGCATGCGGTAAAAGTAAGCCTGCGCTAATTGTTTTAAAACCTCTTCTCACTCCGGCACTTACCAAAGGTATGCATTAAAAATTTGAGTGTGATGTAAGCTTTGACCTTAAATCCTACTGAATAGCTCTTAATCTTCTTCCCTTTATGCGATTTCACAATTACCGGTATTGAAATCAGCCTCTTCTATTTTGAAAATGATGACAGGGGAAGTGTCACTCGCGACGTCACGAGTATGACCAGGCGGTAATACTAAGCATGCGCTAATTATTTTGGGAAGCGAGCAGTAATTCAAGGCAGGCACATACTATATACCCTGCGGCAATTCAAGGAAATACGGTATTATTTATTGCAATGGTGTTGATTGTGCTTTCTATTCCTCTTTAGAAAATGCTGAAGAGTGGTAGTGTGAAATTCTTGGGATGACCTTGGATAGTATACTAATATGCATCGCTATCATCCACATGAATCAGTCCGATAGAGCCTGAGCCGCGTCGCCGTGGGTGTTAATCTCGTGCTTCTGGGTAAGCGAAGAACGGA
Organism: Nerophis ophidion; assembly: GCF_033978795.1. Taxonomy (NCBI): domain Eukaryota; kingdom Metazoa; phylum Chordata; class Actinopteri; order Syngnathiformes; family Syngnathidae; genus Nerophis; species Nerophis ophidion. The sequence continues at coordinate 23,170,026 of NC_084626.1, forward strand.
GTACGCGCCTTGTCAGATTCGCAATAAGCAGGCATTTATACTTATCAGCTGTGCTCTATAAAAGGAAGAAAACTGTGAACTGTCATTGAAACCTAATAAAAAAAAAAGCTACAGCACATAGTCTGTGACAGTCCGAGCTGAACCAGCAGCTTTTGACATTCCCATTGTCCAGTTCCTATATATACTGTCAAGCGAGTATGCAGCACTTACACTCTAGACCACGGGCGATTCAACTGGCCAAATGCGGCCCGGGAAAGACAGCACCGAGTTCAGATCAAAACCTGGGGGTGAAACATTTTCGCAGCAAATTTCTAAAACCACTAAAAAGCTCCTGTTGTACATAGAAACTTGGACTGTGAACACATCGGCAGATCCTTGCTTTGAGTATTTAACTCAGGCATTCCTCAAGGAATCCCTTAAAAGTGGACCTGCACTTTTTGGGGAATTTTTCTAACAATCCTTATGTAAGACACTTTTTTTTATGCATTTTAACTATGTGATTAAAATGGAGCAAATGACAGTCGCTCCATTCTGCCTATAAAGCGCTCTAAAAACATCGACACACTTCCATTGAGGTTTGTAAGTATCGTGTTTCCTTGAATTGCCGCCGGGGCACTAATTCATTTAAAACCTCTTCTCACTCCTGCGCTTACTAAAGGCATGCGGTAAAAGTAAGCATGCGCTAATTATTTTAAAACACTCCGGCACTTACCAAAGGCATGCAGTAAAAATTTGAGTGTGATGTAAGCTTGGAGCTTAAATCCTACTGAATAGCTCTTAATCTTCTTCCCTTTATGCGATTTCAAATTAACGGTATTGAAATCAGCCTCCTCCATTTTGAAAATGATGACAGGGGAAGTGTCACTCATGACGTCAGGAGTTTGACCAGGTGGTAATACTAAGCTTGCGCTAATTATTTTGCGAAGCGAGTTTGACCCGGCAGTAATTCAAGGCAGGCGCATACTATATGCCTTGCGGCAATTCAAGGAAATACAGTATACGAATTTTGAGCATTTTAAGCAGGGGTCACCAACGCAATGCCCGCCGGCACCAGGTAGCCCGTAAGGACCAGATGAGTCGCCCGCTGGCCTGTTCCAAAAATAGCTCAAATAGCAGCACTTACCAGTGAGCTGCCTCTGTTTTTTTACATTTTATTTAATTACTAGCAAGCTGGTCTTGCTTTTCTCAACATTTTTAATTCTAAGAGAGACAAAACTCAAATGGGATTTGAAAGTCCAAGAAAATATTTTAAAGACTTGGTCTTCACTTGTTTAAATAAGTTCATTTATTTTTTTACTTTGCTTCCTATAACTTTCAGAAAGACAATTTTAGAGAAAAAATACAACCTTAAAAATGATTTTAGGATTTTTAAACACATATGCTGTACCTTTTTAAATTCCTTCCTCTTCTTTCCTGACAATTTAAATCAATGTTCAAGTATTTTTTTTTTTATTATTGTAAAGAATAATAAATACATTTTAATTTAATTCTTAATTTTAGCTTCTGTTTTTTCGACAAAGAATATTTGTGAAATATTTCTTCAAACTTATTATGATTAAAATTCAAAAAAAATATTCTGGCAAATCTAAAAAATCTTTACAACCAAATTTAAATTTTATTTCAAAGTCTTTTCAATTTCTTTTAAATTTTTTGTTCTGTAAAATCTAGAAGAAATAATGATTTGTCTTTGTTAGAGATATAGCTTGGTCCAATTTGTTATATATTCTAACAAAGTGCAGATTGGATATCAACCTATTTAAAACATGTCATCAAAATTCTAAAATTAATCTTAATCAGGAAAAATTACTAATAATGTTCCATAAATTATTTTTTTAATTTTTTCTAAAAGAATCAAATTAGCTAGATTTTCTCTTAATTTTTTTCGGTTGAATTTTGAATTTTAAAGTGTCGAAATTGAAGATAAACTATGTTTCAAAATATAATTTTCATTTTTTTCCTGTTTTCCCCTCTTTCAAACCCCTCAATTAAGTGTTTTTTTCATCATTTATTCTCTACAAAAAACCTTCCGTAAAAGGAAAAAATGACAGACAGAAATACCTATATATATATATATATATATATATATATATATATATATATATATATATATATTTATTAAAGGTAAACATGTAGCCCTTCGCATTAATCAGTACCCAAGAAGTAGCTTTTGGTTTCAAAAAGGTCGGTGACCCCTGATTTTTGGCATTCGGCGGCGCATCAATTTAAAAAACGCATCACAATGTTAGTTTTTTTCCTTCAACATCACTGATTACTCACTGCAAACGTCATGAGAGCCAACATATCAAAACATCACTTACTGGACAATGACTGCTGTCTATTCAACACCAATAGTTAGGATGTTCCTATATTCCCATTTAGGCGAAGAATGACTCATAATCCTTTCGAAGAAAAAAGGGGGCGGAACCAAGCGCAGACCAAGTGTCATTTCTCGTCTCATTCGCCATTTAAATTGGATGCCAAAATTTACCAACTCAGTATCAATGTGAGAGGCATTATTTGATCTAGAACATGGGTGTCAAACTCTGGCCTGCGGGCCAAATTTTGCCCGCCGTGTATTTTCATTTGGCCCTTGAGGCAATATCAAATTAACATTAGAGCTGGCCCGCCGGTATTATACAGCGGCGGTGTTGCTGTAACGCCGCATTCACCGCTAATATTCATACTTGCTAAGCCCCCCCCCCCCGATTTCCCAAGGAGACTCCCATATTTCAGTGCCCCTCACGAAAATCACAGGGGTCAACCACTCTCCCAAATTTCTCCCGATTCCCACCCGGACAGAGACACTGCCTCAAGCGTCCTCTAAAACCTTTCGTCACGTCCGCTTTTCCTACGTAAAAACAGCGTGCCGGCCTAGTCACATGATATATGTGGCTTTTACACACACACACACACACACACACACACACACACACACACACACACACACACACACACACACACACGCTAATGCAATGCAGGCTTGGTCAACAGCCATACAGGTCACACTGAGGGTGGCCGTATAAACAACTTTAAGACTGTTACAAATTTGCGCCACACTGTGAGCCAACACTAAACGAGAATGACAAGCAAATTTCGGGAAAACATCCGCACCGTAACACAACTTAACCCAACAGAACTAATACACGGAAGCCATTGCAGCACTACCTCTTCCTGGACGCCACAATATAAACATTTATTATTAGCCTGTGGGAAAAGTATATTTTGTATATTTACCTGAGAAGGCTGCAAATAGAAAAGAGGCATTCAATTTCTATTTAAATTAGATTTGATATGCCTTTGCTATTTTAAAATTATTAGAATTATTTGAAACTCGATTTTGCATGTCACTATAAAGTTATATAAGTCTCGCTTGTTCAATATTCAATGCAAAACTTATTTGGGTCCCTATTAAAAGGTTCATTTGTTCAACCTTGGCCCGCGGCTTTGGCCCACTCTGTATATGAGTTTGACACCCCTGATCTAGAATAAACTTTTGCAAGTTTTGAGGCGTGAAAGCAGCTCACCAGCTACTGATGTCAGTACAGCAACACAAGTTGTTAGCCTTCTCTGATCACGACGCCGCTAAAAATAGTTTCTTTTAGCGCTTATAATAACAATATCGCTAATATTTGATTAATATTCAAGTCAAATGGAAATGGAGTATTGTTGGCGGCTTTGCAATGTTTTTTGGAAGCATTTATGGGCAGAATAGACAACCTTCTATTTACTCCATTATAGGCAGACTTTTATTTATGTTAATTTAAGACTAGTATTTACGTTTATTTACAAGTTTGAATGCATTAAAAAAAAACTTCTGTCTTGTGTCTCATGATTGGGAACGATAGGCAAATTTCAAGAATTAAGTGCAGTTTCCCTTTTAAGTATTTTCCTTTTTTGGCAATTACCGTAATTTCCGGGCTGTAGAGTGTACCGGTATTTAAACTGTACCCACCAAATTTTAGAAGAAATAAATATTTTTACATTTATTAGCCCCAACGGACTATAAGAAAGAGTTTATAAATGTTTATTTACATAGAATAATTGTTTCCTTGTCACACGGCAGCGAAACAGCTGATCAAACAAAACAGAAGTCATCGCCATGGACCCACTAATGCGGAAGCTTGCTCTCCAATCAGCTTAACAGACTCAATAATTCCAGTGACGTTTTGTTGAATTTACGAAACTGAAACAATACAAAAAGAATGCCATCGTAAGGTAATAATACTATCAGAGACACTTGTTAACGTGTTTGCATATTTTTGCTAATGTTAACGACGCTAGCTTGATTACATTATGATAGCACATACAAATATGTATGAAAACACCCCCACTATTGGGATAGTTTAGTAGGTATGAATTGTTTTAGTTATACTGAAACCCCGTTTCCATTTGAGTTGGGAAATTGTGTTAGATGTAAATATAAACGGAATACAATGATTTGCAAATCCTTTTCAACCCATATCCAGTTGAATGCACTACAAAGACAAGATATTTGATGTTCAAACACAAACTATTTTTATTTTGCAAATAATAATTAACTTAGAATTTTTCTTGGCTGCAACACGTGCCAAAGTAGTTGGGAAAGAGCATGTTCACCACTGTGTTACATCACCTTTTCTTTTAAAAACACTCAATAAAGTGCAAATCATTGTATTCTGTTTATATTTACATCCAACACAATTTCCCAACTCATATGGAAACGGGGTTTGTACAAACACTGATTTGTACATTTGCAAACAATAATCTTTTAGAGCAGAAACGCTATAGACGGAGAGTAGACTAAACAGGACTTATACTTCCATTTCAAGACACGAAACAGGAAGTACATTTTCAAGTCACAGCACCTTAAGTGTGCAAACTCCAAAAGATAGCACCATGGCACAAACAATAACACACCTTTTCAGTGTCTGTCGGTGTTCTATGAAAACTACTGGTTGTATAAAAAACATTATGGCCGTTAGCAAAGAAAAAATCCACAAATAAGCTGCACTGTTTTATAAGCCGTAGGGTTCAAAGCATGGGGAAACAATAGCGGCTTACAGTTACCATGAATTGATTAACGTGGAACCCAATGGTAACTTATTGGGGTGTTACCAATTTAGTGGTCAATTGTACGGAGTATGTACTGAACTGTGCAATCTACTAATAAAAGTTTCAATCAATCAATCAGTCTGGAAAATACGGTACATTTATTTTCGTAATTTATGTAAGTATGGTCTTTCTGTAGCTTGTTTACTTCAGATGCAGTCAGTATGTTAAACATATTTAGTTAATAAGAGTAGTGATCCTATGGTTCCATTTAAGGTCCTCTTTTTTTTCATGTTTTGTTTCATGGTTCACTAACTGGTGTTCAGTTCAAAAAACAAGTTTGCAGCATATTCTTAAAAACACTTAAGTGCTATCATAAATAGTATCTTTGACTTGCTCTTTGGCAGTAGGTCCGTAAAAACAGCAAAGTGCTGTAACTCTGACAAAAAAATAGCCAAAAATCAAATGTCTGTTGTAAAGGGCGCGAGTTCTCTGTAATGTAGATTAAATGAGACTAATCGTGAAGGGAGAACTTTGCTTTCTGGAAATGTGCCCCCCAAAACTATTTAGTTGACTATCCCTGGTCTAGACTGTTGGGGAAATAATATCTGGATGCAGTACTTTGACTATGTTGATTAAAAATAGGTTCCACACTCCATGTGCTGAAATGAAGATTACAGTAGAAAAGCCTTACCTGTTCAGAGATATTCATATTTCTGGGTGATATCCTGTAGACCAGAGGTGTCCAAAGTGCGGCCCTCAGCTTGAGTTTCGTTGGCCCCACAACACATAGTTGAAAAAAAAACAACAGTAAAAATGTAAGAATAAGAACGTAATATTTTGATACTCATATATCAATAATAATACGCTTTGCCATCGACAAAACTAAGCTAACAAAGTTTTGTCTTTGACTACACAGCAGGGGTGTCCAAACTTTTTCCAAAGAGGGCCACTCACGGAAAAATTTAAGCATGCGGGCCATTTTGATAATTTTCATATTCAAACCATAACAAAATATATGGATTTTTTTTTAATCCTTAGGGCTCCTGGAGAGCATAGAGGGTCTCAGTAACTGAAATGTTAAAAATAAGTCAAATTATTATTATTTTTTATTTAATGCTTACAGTAAATCTCTATATCAACTTGAGGTTGATATAAAGTAAAACTAATAAGGTTTTATGTCTTTTCTGTCAAAGACAACTTTGGTTTTTATAATAATACTAAAATATGCAGTATTTGGATAGATACATAGTACTTTATTGATTCCTTCAGTAGAGTTCCTTTATTTAGCAATTAAAGCCCTCAAAGATCAATAATGCAGGACACTATTGATTTTAATCATTTAATAGTTTTGAGTAATCACATTGAAAAGTTAAATAAAATTCTACTAAATATATTTGAGATTCGATAGGTTCCACACTCATAAAGAAATGCATTTTATTATTATTATTTTTTAAATTTTAACACTTAAATTTCAAGATCAACTTCCGATTTATCTGTCGATTTTAAGTTTGAACTATTATTTTGTTTGTTTTATGCTCTTTTGTCAAAACTTTGATATTTTTATATGGCAACCACACATTTGCACATAAAACATTTTAAAGTGATAATGTTTAAGTAATAATTCATTATAACATAGATTTTGTCCTTTTTTTTTGAGCAATGGAAAAAAAGAAAATAAAGACAAACGGAACAAAAAAACTGCCTGCATGGCAGCTTTGTGTCAACATTGCCACTTTTTCCTCATTAGATTTCACCTCATTCCACTTTTTTAAATGTTTTTTTTTCATTTTTGCAACACTATCAATTTTGCAATTTTTGAAGAATGTGTGGCGGGCTGGTAAACGATTAGATGTGGGCCACAAATGGCCCCCGGGCCGCACTTTGGACACCCCGGCTGTACAGGATATGTTTTAGGTTTAGATAGTTTTTTTTAAACTAAAATATAAAAATGGCGCCGGATTACTTGTCAGTTTGTGGCCCTCAGCGGACAATGTTTGGACACCCCTGCTGTAGACTATGACATAAATATGAAGGTATCATTAATACAGGGGTGTCCAAAGTGCGGCCCGAGGGCCATTTGCGGCCCGCAGCTAATAGTTTAGTGGCCCGTCACACATTCTGCAAATGCTATTGCAAAAATGAAAAAAAAAAACACAAAAAAAAAGTAGAATGAGGGGAAATCTAACGGGGAAAAGTTGCAAAGTTGACGTTTTTTCTTTATTTTGCTCTTATTGCCAATGCTAAAAAAAATATATATATATTTTTTTATATATATATAATGAATTATTGACTTATTTAAGGCTCCAATTACTTTAAATATTTGACTTTATAATGTTTTATGTGGAAATTTCTTTGCATATAGTGTGAGGTTGCCATATAAAAACAGTGTTTTCTTTGACAAAAGAGCATAAAACCAACAAAATAATAGTTCAAACGTAAAATCGACAGATATATCTGAAGTTGATCTCGTAACTTAAGTGTTGAAAGTAAAACAAATATTAATAAAAATGTATCACTTAATAAGTGGGGGACCTTTTGGATCTCAGAGATATTTATTTTTTCACTGTGATTACTCAGAAATGATAATACATTTAAACTAATGGTGTCCTGCATTATTGATCTTTTTAGGGCTCCAATAACTTCAGATCAAACATTGCTTTCTGAATGTTTTGGGCGATGGGGGAAATACTGCATATTTCAGTTTTACTATAAAAAACAAAGTTGTCTTCGACTGAAAAGGCCAACAACCTTTTTTTTTTTTTTTTTACTTTATATCAACCTGAAGTTTATATAGAGATTTACTGTAAGCGTTACATAAAAAAATGAAAATGATAATTTGACTTATTTTAACATGTAACCCTCTGTGGTCCCTGGGAGTCCTAAGGGTAAAAAAAAAAAAAAGAATCCATATATTTTGTTATGGTTGGAAATCGAAAAATATCAAAACGGCCCCCGCATGTTTAAATTTTTCCGTGTGTGGCCCTCAGTGGAAAAAGTTTGGACACCTCTGCATTAATATGAGCTTATGATTGGAGTGCAGTACACCTGTGTGATGATCATACAGAAATATATATAGACTGCCTTGAAAGTGTATATCTGTCTGGGAAATACATCTTACGAAACGGGGACTGTTAGTTATAACCAAGTTGCAGAAGTATTATGGTACAATTCAAATATAAACCAGCATTAGTACAGAAAAAATAAGCTTTGTTCTGCCCTAAATTAGCATTAAAGACTGCAACACATTGCATGGTGATGTGTACAGTATGTGCTGTATTTGCTTTCAGTCTAAAATGAAAACATACATGCATTAATAAATGTCTCAATATGGTAGTAAGGTTGTCTCTGATACTTATTTTCCAACTATGAGTTATTTGTTTATTCCTCTTCGTGATGTAAGATGAATAAAAAAGATCATGAATGAAGATAACTAAGTTGGACGACTGTGTCATTTATGGCAGTGGTCCCCAACCACCGGTCCGTGACACATTTGCTACCGGGCCGCACAGCAACATTATAGGCCTACTGAAATGAGATGTTCTTATTCAAACGGGGATAGCAGGTCCATTCTATGTGTCATACTTCATCATTTCGCGATATTGCCATATTTTTGCTGAAAGGATTTAGTAGAGAACATCCACGATAAAGTTTGCAAATTTTGGTCGCTAATAAAAAAGCCTTGCCTGTACCGGAAGTAGCAGACGATGTGCGCCTGATGTCACGGGTTGTGGAGCTCCTCACATCTGAACATTGTTTACAATCATGGCCACCAGCAGCGAGAGCGATTCGGACCGAGAAAGCGACGATTTCCCCATTCATTTGAGCGAGGATGAAAGATTAATGGATGAGGATAGTGAGAGTGAAGGACTAGAAAAAAAAGTAGAGGGCAGTGGGAGCGATTCAGATGTTATTAGACACATTTACGAGGATAAATCCCTTATCTGCTTATTGTGGTACTAGTGTTTTAGTGAGATTATAAAGTCATACCTGAAAATCGGAGGGGTGTGGTGACCGCCAGTGTCTCTGATGGAAGCCATGGAGGAGCCAAGAAAGTCGGAGCTGCCTCTTTGACAGCTGCAGGAGGACGCAAGCTCCGCTCATGTCTCCGTTAAGAGCCAACCTTTTACCACAATTTTCTCACCGAAACCTGCCGGTTGGCATGTGGTAGAGAAACATGTTCGCTTGACCGCTCTGTTCCATATTAAAGCTTCACAACAAAGAAACACCAGCTGTGTTTTGGTTGCTAAAGGCAGCTGCAATCCACCGCTTTCCACCAACAGCATTCTTCTTTATAGTCTCCATTATTAATTGAACAAATTGCAAAAGATTCAGCAACACATACGTCCAAAATACTGTGTAAATCACCACAAATGATTCCCGGGCCCGGCACCGCTTCTGCCCACTGCTCCCTTCACCTCCTAGGGGGTGAACAGAGGGATGCGTCAAATGCAGAGGACAAATTACGCCGCACCTAGTGTGTGTGTGACAATCATTGGTACTTTAACTTTAACTTTAATTATGTGATTAAAGCAGACAACTTTTAGCCGTGAGTGGTGCTGGGATAAAATGTCCGCTCCAAACAATAACGTCACAAGCACGCGTCAACATAAACGTCAACAGTCCGCGACGTTTTCAACAGGACACTTCGCAGGAAATTTAAAATTGCACTTTAGTAAACTAAAAAGGCAGTATTGGCATGTATTGCAATGTTAAAGGGGAACATTACCACCAAACCTATGCAAGCGTCAATATATACCTTGATGGTGCAGAAAAAAGACCATGTATTTTTTTAACCGATTTCCGAACTCTAAATGGGTGAATTTTGGCGAATTAAACGCCTTTCTGTTTATCGGTCTTTTAGCGATGACATCAGAACGTGACGTCACCGAGGTAACACACCCGCCATTTTCATTTTCAACACATTACAAACACCGGGACTCAGCTCTGTTATTTTCCGTTTTTTTCGACTATTTTTTGGAACTTTGGAGACATCATGCCTCGTCGGTGTGTTGTCGGAGGGTGTAACAACACTAACAGGGAGGGATTCAAGTTGCACCACTCGCAAGAAATCTTCCGCCAGACCCCCATTGAGTGTCTGCACATTTGACCGGCGATGCTAAGACAGACATGGCACAGAGATGTATGGATAACCTGCAGATGCATTTGCAACCATTAAGTCAACTAAATCACAAAGGTGAGTTTTGTTGATGTTGTTGACTTATGTGCTAATCAGACATATTTGGTCGCAGCATGACTGCCAGCTAATCGATGCTAACATGCTACGCTAATCGATGCTAACATGCTATTTACGCTAGCTGTATGTACATTTGAAACTAGATACCCACATTTAATGCGAAACAAACACTTACCAATCGACAGATTTAAGTTGCTCCAGTGTCACAAGATGCGAAAGTCCTGATCGTTTGGTCCGCACTTTTTACCGGCGATGCTAATAGGGCAGCCATGCTATGGGCCACTTCATTAGGTGAACCCATGCTATGGTCGAATAGCGTCAATAGCTATTCGCTCAATAGCTTCAGTTTCTTCTTCAATTTCGTTTTCGCTATCTGCCTCCATACTCCGACCATCTGTTTCAATACATGCGTAATCTGTTGAATCGCTTAAACCGCTGAAATCCGAGTCTGAATCCGAGCTAATGTCGCTATATCTTGCTGCGGTAACCGCCATGTTGTTTGTATTGGCAGCCCTGTATGACGTCACAGGGAAATGGACAGTCGCATCGCAAGTAGCGAAAATCAAGAACTTTAAAGCTTTTTTTGGGATATTCCGGGAGGTGTAAAATTTTGAAAAAAACTTTGAAAAATAAAACAAGCCACTGGGAACTGATTTTTATTGTTTTTAACCCTTTTGAAATTGTGATAATGTTCCCCTTTAATATTTCATCATCGATATATAAACTATCAGACTGCGTGGTCGGTAGTAGTGGCTTTCAGTAGGCCTTTAATTCTGTCAGCATCGGAGCATTCACATGCAATTCCTTCAGGATTTCCCTCATCTACTTAATTTATTAACTACCGCATATTCTCCCACTTAAAGGCCTACTGAAAGCCACTACTACCGACCACGCAGTCTGATAGTTTATATATCAATGATGAAATATTAACATTGCAACACATGACAATACGGCCGGTTTGGTTTAATAAATTAAAATTTTAAATTTCCCGCGGAGTTTTTTGTTGAAAATGTCGCGGAATGATGACGCGTGCGCGTGACGTCACAGACTGTAGAGGATATATTAGCGCAGCACCATTTGCGGCTAAAAGTCGTCTCTTTTCATCGCGCAATTAAACAGTATTCTGGACATCTGTGTTGCTGAATATTTTGCAATTTGTTCAATTCATAATGGAGACGTCAAAGTAGAAAGATGGAGGTGGGAAGCTTTAGCCTTAAGCCACACAAACACACGGTGATTCCTTGTTTAAAATTCCCGGAGGTGAAGCTTTACTATGGATCAGAGCGGTCAAGCGAACATGGATCCCGACCACTTGTCTACCGGCAAGTTTCGGTGAGAAAATTGTGGTAAAAAGTCGCCTCTTACCGGAGATCAGCGGAGCTTGCGCTGTCCATGCAGCTGCCGTCGACTTCAATCAGAGACTGGCGTGAACACACCCGTGGACACACCCCTCCGACTATCAGGTACTTTTTAATCCAGGGGTCACCAACACAGTGCCTGCGGGCACCAGGTAGCCCGTAAGGACCAGATGAGTAGCACGCTGGCCTGTTCTAAAAATACCTCAAATAGCAGCACTTACCAGTGAGCTGCCTCTATTTTTTTAAATTGTATTTATTTACTAGCAAGCTGGTCTCGCTTTGCTTGACATTTTTAGTTCTAAGAGAGACAAAACGCAAATAGAATTTGAAAATCCAAGAAAATATTTTAAAGATTTGGTCTTCACTTGTTTAAATAAATGTATCTATTTTTTTACTTTGCTTCTTAGAACTTTCAGAAAGACAATTTTAGAGAAAAAATACAACCTTAAAAATGATTTTAGGATTTTTAAACACATATACCTTTTTACCTTTTAAATTCCTTCCTCTTCTTTCCTGACAATTTAAATCAATGTTCAAGTATTTTTTTTTTTTTTGTAAAGAATAATAAATACATTTTAATTCAATTCTTCATTTTAGTTTCTGTTTTGTCGACAAGGAATATTTGTGAAATATTTCTTCAAACTTATTATGATTAAAATAAATAAGAACATATTCTGGCAAATCTAGAAAATCTGTAGAATAAAATTTAAATCTTAATTCAAAGTCTTTTGAATTTATTTTAAATGTTTTGTTCTGGAAAATCTAGAAGAAATAATGATTTGTCTTTGTTAGAAATATAGCTTGGTCCAATTTGTTATATATTCTAACAAAGTGCAGATTGGATTTTAACCTTTTTAAAACATGTCATCAAAATTCTAAAATTAATCTTAATCAGGTAAAATTACTAATGATGTTCCATTAATTCTTTATTTAATTTTTAAAAAAAGATTCAAATTAGGTAGTTTTTGTCTTCATTTTTTCCGGTTGAATTTTGAATTTTAAAGAGTCGTAATTGAAGATAAACTATGTTTCAAAATGTAATTGTCATTTTTTTTGTGTTTTTTCCTCTTTTAAATCGTTCAATTAAGTGTTTTTTTGTCATCATTTATTCTCTACCTTCGTAAAAGGAAAAAAAATGTATGACGGAATGACAGACAGAAATACCCATTTTTTTTATATATATAGATTTATTTATCAAAGGTAAATTGAACAAATATGCTATTTCTGGCAATTTACTTAAGTGTGTATCAAACTGGTAGCCCTTCACATTAATCAGTACCCAAGAAGTAGCTCTTGGTTTCAAAACGGTTGGTGACCCCTGTTTTAATCTCACTAAAACACTAGCAACACAATAGAAAGATAAGGGAATTCCCAGAATTATCCTAATAAATGTGTCTAAAAACATCTGAATACGTCCCAATGCAATCGCCTTTTTTTTTCCTAGTCCTTCGCTATCAATATCATCATCCACGAATCTTTCATCCTCGCTCAAATTAATGGGGAAATTGTTGTTTTCTTGGTCCGAATAGCTCTTGCTGCTGGAGGCTCACATTATAAACAATGTGAGGACGTGAGGAGCCCTCACACTTGTGATGTCATCGTCTGCTACTTCCGGTAAAGGCAAGGCTTTTTTTATTAGCGGCGATGTTCTCTACTAAATCCTTTCAGCAAAAATATGGCAATATCGCAAAAAATGATCAAGTATGACACATAGAATGGACCTGCTATCCCCGTTTGAATAAGAACATCTCATTTCAGTAGGCCTTTAACTTTTAGATTGTAGCCAAAGGCTCATTTTTGGGCTGTTTTTAATCTGAAAAAACCTAGAAAGTCGGTCCGTGAAAGTCATGCATACATTAAACTTGTCCCTGGGGGGAAAAAGGCTGGGGAACCCTGATTTATGAGGTTATATCGCCATCAAGTGGCTACATTTAGGACATGTATTTCAACTTTAAACGACACTTCAACGTCGTGTGGCAATTGTTCCGAAATGAGTCAAACAAATAACACTTTAATATTCATCCTTAACTTGAGTCTAGATAGCGACATTTTCGTAGCTCGTTTTGCATTAATTAACTCGATGAATATACTGCTGACCGTTTACTTTTATTACTTTACAAACCATTAAAACATTCAGTTTGTGTCTAAAATCGTCTGTAAATGGCAAAGTTTTACGAAATGAGCGTGCTGGCTTACCTCGACAAACACACGCCGCCATTTTGGGGAAGCGTCATGCTCGCCACATACTAAAGTTTTTTTTTTTTCCTTTTTCTTCTTTCGTTTTTTTTTTAACAATATAATATTTATTTGTCCTCCATGGTTAGTACTCCAGTTTTAATATTTATTTATTTATTTTACTGAACAACAAACATACATATATAAGGCACTATCAACATCAAGGAAACAAAAAAAAAAAGCAAATACAGATATAATACTGAAAAATATTTAAAAAAAAAAGGGCGACCTAAATCACTTTAAATGTTTACTTGTATTTTTTTGCCAAAACCATTAAAACGTTCAAATTGTTAATTTTGTCTAAAATTGTCTTAAATGGCAAGTTTTAGAACTTGAACGTGCTGACTTACCTGGCAGACACACCGCCATTTTGGGGAAGCTTCAGGCTAAAGTTTTTTTTTTGTTTGTTTTTTTTTTGACAATATAATATTTTTTATTCGTCCTCCATGGCTAGTATTCCAGTTTATTTATTATATATTTTTTAAATTGAACAACAAACATACATTTATAATTCACACAAAAGTCAAGGCACTTTCAACATCAAGGAAAGAAAACTAAAGGAATTACAGATAGTGTAATAATACAAAAAAAAAAAAATGAAACAACAGAGCTACCAAAATCACTTTAAATGTTTACTTGTATTTTTTTTTCAAAACCATTAAAACATTCAAATTATTAAATGTATCTAAAATTGTCATAAATGGCCAATTTTACGAAATGCGCGTGCTGGTTTACCTCGAAAAACACACGCCGCCATTTTGGGAAACGTCATGCTCGCCACATATTAAAGTATTTTATTTTTATTTTTCCTTTTTTCTTTTTTTTTAACAATATAATATTTATTTTTCCTCCATGGTTAGTACTCCAGTTTTAATATGTATTTATTTATTTATTTATTTTATTGAACAAACAAACATACATATATAAGGCACTTTCAACATTGAGGAAAGAAAACAAAGCAAATACAGATATAATACTAAAAAATATGAAAAAAAAAGGGCTACGTAAATCACTTCAAATGTTTACTTGTAATTTTTGCCAAAACCATTAAAACGTTCAAATTGTTAAATTTGTCTAAAATTGTCTTAAATGGCAAGTTTTACTAATTGAGTGTGCTGGCTTCATGCTAAAGTTATATATATTTTTTTTGACAATATAATATTTTTTATTTGTCCTCCATTGCTAATATTCCAGTTTATTTATTATATATTTTTAAATTGAACAACAAACATACATTTATAATTCACACAAAAGTCAAGGCACTTTCAACATCAAGGAAAGAAAACAAAAGCAAATACAGAAAAAATATGAAAAAACAGGGTTACCAAAATCCCTTTAAATGTTTACTTGTTATTTTTTTCAAAACCATTAAAACATTCAAATTGTTAAATTTGTCTAAAATTGTCATAAATGGCAAATTTTACGAAATGAGCGTGCTTGCTTACCTCGAAAAACACACGCCGCCATTTTGGGGAAACGTCATGCTCGCCACATATTAAAGTTTTTTATTTTTATTTTTCCTTTTTTCTTTTTAACAATATAATATTTATTTGTCCTCCATGGTTAGTACTCAAGTTTTAATATTTATTTATTTATTTTATTGAACAACAAACATACATATATAAGGCACTTTCAACATTAAGGAAAGAAAACAAAGCAAATACAGATATAATACTAAAAAATATGAAAAAAAGGGCTACCTAAATCACTTTAAATGTTTACTTGTAATTTTTGCCAAAATCATTAAAACGTTCAAATTGTTAAATTTCTCTAAAATTGTCTTAAATGGCAAGTTTTACTAATTGAGCGTGCTGACTTCATGCTAATGTTTTTTTGGTTTTTTTTTGACAATATAATATTTTTTATTCGTCCTCCATGGCTAGTATTCCAGTTTATTTATTATATATTTTTTAAATTGAACAACAAACATACATTTATAATTCACACAAAAGTCAAGGCACTTTCAACATCAAGGAAAGAAAACTAAAGCAATTACAGATAGTGTAATAATACTAAAAAAAAAAAAAAGGAAAAAACAGGACTACCAAAATCACTTTAAATGTTTACTTGTAATTTTTTTTCAAAACCATTAAAACATTCAAATTGTTAAATTTGTCTAAAATTGTCATATATGGCAAGTTTTACGAAACGAGCGTGCTTGACACACCTTCATGCTAGCCACACTCTAATTTATTTATTTATTTATTTATTGGACAATTTAATATTTTTATTTGTCCTTCATGGATAGTATTCCAATTTTTTTTTTAATTGAACAACAAACATACATTTATAACTCACACAAAAGTCAAGGCACTTTCAACATCAAGGAAAGAAAACAAAAGCAAATACAGCGCAATAATACTATAAAAATGTGAAAAAAATAAAAAAATAAATCAATTTAAATGTTTTTTACAAGGATGTCAATGCAATGGTTTTTGTACTCTTAATTATTCTCCAATATTTCATTGATAATTTTAACCCATCAAGCCAAATACAAAATGTAGGCCTTACTGTCAGGAATCGACATTTATGTAAAAAACATTTTTTCCCGGAGCATAATAATGTTGACAAACATGTCTATGTTGCACACTAAAGTTGCCAGATGGGAAATGACATAAATTATCATAACACAGCTTCATTTATGTTATTTTGATCGAAACTGTTTTACATACTCATTTCTCAGGACCATCTGCTGCAACAAAAACCTGACTAGTGACTACAGACTGAGTGTAGTCTGGCTTATATTCAGTTTTACCTTTTAAATCAACTAAAACATTGGAGAAACTGTTCCCTGGTACAACAGCGCCCTCACCCGGCTATAAAGAGACATGGCGGCAATGCTCAATATCAGAGTGCAGAATGTACTGTATCATATTTGTGTTTCCTGATATCATGTATCGAAGGGCTCAAATTATCCTACATTATTTCATGAGGGAAATTACAGTAATAATTCAAAAATGATCGGACATCTGGCAACACGGAATTGTATTGAATATGTATTGTTATCAGTGAGGGTGTCCTGATATCAGTCCAATATCAGAAAATGTTATCGGCTTGCATGTACATTTCTGATACAATCTGTTCTGTATCGCTAATTACCTAATTATGCAAAGCCAGTTAACTTAAACAAACCCTGTTTCCATATGAGTTGGGAAATTGTGTTAGATGTAAATATAAACAGAATACAATGATTTGCAAATCCTTTTCAAGCCATATTCAGTTGAATATGCTACAAAGACAACATATTTGATGTTCAAACTCATAAACTTTTTTTTCTTGCAAATAATAATTAACTTGGAATTTCATGGCTGCAACACGTGCCAAAGTAGTTGGGAAAGGGCATGTTCACCACTGTGTTACATCACCTTTGCTTTTAACAACACTCAATAAACGTTTGGGAACTGAGGAAACTAATCGTTGAAGTTTTGAAAGTGGAATTCTTTCCCATTCTTGTTTTATGTACAGTAGAGCTTCAGTCGTTCAGCAGTCCGGGTCTCCGCTTCATAATGCCCCACACATTTTCCATGGGAGACAGGTCTGGACTGCAGCCGAGCCAGGAAAGTACCCGCACACTTTTTACTATGAAGCCATTGGCATTGTCTTGCTGAAATAAGCAGGGGCGTCCATGATAACGTTGCTTGGATGACAACATATGTTGTTGCAAAACCTGTATGGACCTTTCAGCTTTAATGGTGCCTTCACAGATGTGTAAGTTACCCATTCCTTGGTGGGGCGGTATAGATCAGTTGGTAGAGTGGCCGTGCTAGCAACTTGAGGGTTGCAAGTTCGATCCCAGCTTCCACCATCCTAGTCACTGCCGTTGTGTCCTTGGGCAAGACACTTTACCCACCTGCTCCCAGTGCCACCCACACTGGTTTATATGTAAATATTAGATATTGGGTTTCACTATGTAAAGCGCTTTGAGTCACTAGAGAAAAAGTACTATATAAATATAATTCACTTCACTTTACTAATACACCCCCATACCATCACAGATGCTGGCTTTTGAACTTTGCGCCTATAACAATCCGGATGGTTATACTCCTCTTTGTTCTGGAGGACACCCCGTCCTCTGTTTCCAAATTAAATTTGAAATGTGGACTCGTCAGACCACAGAACACTTTTCCACTTTGCATCGGTCCATCTCAGAGGAGCTCGGGCCCAGCGAAGCCGGCGGCGTTTCAGGGTGTTGTTGATAAATGGGTTTGGCTTTGCATAGTAAAGTTTTAACTTGCACTTTCAGATGTAGCGACCGACTGTAGTTACTGACAGTGGTTTTATGAAGTGTTACTGAGCCCATGTGGTGATATCCTTTACACACTGATTTAAGAATTAATGTTGCTAATAAGTGTCACTAAAACAATTCCCACTTTACTTTAATCCAAAAACAACACACTGAAAAAAGAGCTGTGAAAATGTAAGATCAACAGACTAGGTTTTAGGGAAAAAAAATACAAAAAACTAGTGAAATTAACATTAAATTTGGGGTTTTCTTTAGAAAAGTCTTGTTTTTCCTTACCAGTTAGAAAAAAAGATGATTGATCCTGACCACTTTTATGCCTTTGCTAGATTATGGAGACTTACTTTTTATGAATTCACTTTAAATATAAAGTGCTTAATTTAATGAATAATTGTGGCCACTAGATGTCGCTAAAAACAATTCTCACTTCACTTAAATCAAAAGACGACACTGAAAAAAAGAGCTGTCAAATTTAAAATATACAGACTACCTTTTAGGGAAAAAAATAGTAAAAACTAGTGGAATTAACATGAAATTGGGGTTTTTCTTTAGAAATAAGTCTTGTTTTTCTTTACCAGTTAGGAAAAACTGATTGATCTTGACCACTTTTATGCCTTTGCTAGATTATGGAGATTAACTTTTTACAATTTCACATCAAAGTTCTTAATTTTAAAAATTATTGTTGCTAATAAGTGTCACTAAAACAATTCCCACTTTACTTTAATCCAAAAACAACACACTGAAAAAAGACCTGTGAAAACAGACTAGGTTTTAGGGAAAAAAAATACAAAAAACTAGTGAAATTTGGGGTTTTCTTTAGAAAAGTCTTGTTTTTCCTTACCAGTTAGAAAAAAAAAGATTGATCCTGACCACTTTTATAGCTTTGCTAGATTATGGAGATTTATTTTTTATGAATTCACTTTAAAAATAAAGTGCTTAATTTAATGAATAATTGTGGCCACTAGATGTCGCTAAAAACAATTTTCACTTCACTTAAATCAAAAGACGACACACTGAAGAAAAAAAAAAAGCTGTCAAAATTTAAAAAATACAGACTACCTTTTAGGGACAAAAAAATAGTAAAAACTTGTGAAATTAACATTAAATTGATGTTTTTCCAAAATTAAATTGGTGGTTTTCTTTAGAAAAAAAAGTTTTGTTGTTCTTTACCAGTTAGGAAAAACTGATTGATCTTGACCGCTTTCACGCCTTTGCTATATTATGGAGACTTAATTTTTATGAATTCACATTAAAGTGCTTAATTTTAAGAATTATTGTGGTCGCTAAAACCATTCCCACTTTACTTAAATTAAAAGACAACACAGTGAAAAAAGACCTGTCAAAATGTAAGATAAACAGACAAGCTTTTAGGAAAAAAAACACAATAAAACTAATGAAATAAATATATATATATACACACGGACATATATATATATATATATATACATACATATATATATAAAGTCCGTGTTGCTCGGCAACAGCCCCAAAACATCACTGCTCTGGAGAAGATCTGCATAGAGGAATGGGCCAAAATACCAGCTACTGTGTGTGCAAACCTGGTAAAGACCTATAATAATCGTTTGACCTTTGTTATTGCCAACAATGTTTATTTTACAAAGTATTGAGTTGAATTTTGTTATTGATCAAATACATATTTTCCACTATAATATATATATATATATATATATATATATATATATATATATATATATATATATATATATATATATATATATAAATAAATAAATAAATATACTTACATACATACATATACATTAGGGGTGTAACGGTACGTGTATTTGTATTGAACCGTTTTGGTACGGGTGTTCCGGTTCGGTGCGGAGGAGTACTGAACGAGTTCCACACGAGCATGTGAAGTATGTTAAAGTTAAAGTCTTAACAAGCTGCTCCGCTCCGTTCTGCCTCAGTCTCCTGTACAGCACCCAGCATTGTCCCTCCCACACAACCATCTGATTGGTTAAAACCGTAGCGATAACAAGCCAATCAGCAATGCGCTTCAGCGTCGAGCAGATAGGCGTTTAGCAGGGGAGCAATGGACTCTCCCCAAATTATACTAAACACTTCCAAGTCAACTACTTTCTAAACATAACTATGAGCCCGTTGACCTTCTAGAAACAAAATGGCTTTAGGTGAAGGTTAGTTAGCTTTTAGCGTAACGTTAGCTCATTTTGCGGTGTGTGTGTGTGTGTTACGGACAGTGTTGATTGAGGTGTGTTGGTTGAAGCAGCAAAAAAGGACATTATATTAAATGAAGAGTTTCTGTCTCTTATAGTGTATATCCATCCATCCACCCATCTTCTTCCGCTTATCCGAGGTCGGGTCGCGGGGGCAGCAGCCTAAGCAGGGAAACCCAGACTTCCCTCTCCCCAGCCACTTCGTCTAGCTCTTCCTGGGGGATCCTGAGGCGTTCCCAGGCCAGCCGGGAGACATAGTCTTCCCAACGTGTCCTGGGTCTTCCCCGTGGCCTAATACCGGTTGGACGTGCCCTAAACACCTCCCTAGGGAGGCGTTCGGGTGGCATCCTGACCAGATGCCCGAACCACCTCATCTGGCTCCTCTCGATGTGAAGGAGCAGCGGCTTTACTTTGAGTTCCTCCCGGATGGCAGAGCTTCTCACCCTATCTCTAAGGGAGAGACCTAAACTCATTTGGGCCGCTTGTACCCGTGATCTTATCCTTTCGGTCATGACCCAAAGCTCATGACCATAGGTGAGGATGGGAACGTAGATCGACCGGTAAATTGAGAGCTTTGCCTTCCGGCTCAGCTCCTTCTTCACCACAACGGATCGGTACAACGTCCGCATTACTGAAGACGCCGCACCGATCCGCCTGTCGATCTCACGATCCACTCTTCCCCCACTCGTGAACAAGACTCCTAGGTACTTGAACTCCTCCACTTGGGGCAGGGTCTCCTCCCCAACCCAAAGATGGCATTCCACCCTTTTCCGGGCGAGAACCATGGACTCGGACTTGGAGGTGCTGATTCTCATTCCGGTCACTTCAGACTCGGCTGCGAACCGATCCAGTGAGAGCTGAAGATCCCGGTCAGATGAAGCCATCAGGACCACATCATCTGCAAAAAGCAGAGACCTAACCGGAACCCCTCAACGCCTCGACTGCGTATATATATATAGTGTATATAATAATGTAAGTGCATCATAAAGCCTACATGAACTCCATGGTGTTTAGGTATGAATAGTCTCTCTTATTGCTACTGTACTATTTTTTCAGCTATAGTTACATTAATCATTAGTAATGTAGCAGCCTGGTTTTGAATGGCAGGGTCCCTGCTGTCACATGTTGATGCAAATATAACAATTACATAATAAAAAAATCAACTACAGGTTTCCCAAATGCTGTAATAAATTAAACATGATGAGTTGACTTGAAACTGTTTAATGTTGCACTTTTTATATGTAGAAGAAACGTTGTGCCCTTTTATTTCATCCAAGCAACAACTTGAGGCAGTTTAATGTGGATTAACGTGGGCAGAATTATTATAGTGTTCCCAATGTTAAAAGGATCAAGCCATTGTTTACAAATTTGGTAAATAAATAACCAAAAAATGTATATTTTGTTGTTTTCTTACTGTACCGAAAATGAACCAAACCGTGACCTCTAAACCGAGGTACATAACGAACCGGAACTTTTGTGTACCGTTACACCCTTAATATACATATATATATCTTGATTGGATTATCCAGAGAATAGTGCTCAATACCGTGGTAGAGCGTAATATGTAGGTGTGGGAAAAAATCACAAGACTACTTCATCTCTACAGAACTGTTTCATGAGGGGTTCCCTCAATCATCAGGAGATTTTCCTGATGATTGAGGGAACCCCTCATGAAACAGTTCTGTAGACATTTTTCCCACACCTACATATATATATATATATATATATATATATATATATATATACACATATATATATATGTATATATATATATACACGTATATATATATATATATATATATATATATATATATATATATATATATATATATACATCAATCAATCGTTTACTTATATAGCCCTAAATCACTAGTGTCTCAAAGGGCTGCACAAACCACCACGACATCCTCGGTAGGCCCACATAAGGGCAAGGAAAACTCACACCCAGTGGGACGTCGGTGACAATGATGACTATGAGAACCTTGGAGAGGAGGAAAGCAATGGATGTCGAGCGGGTCTAACATGATACTGTGAAAGTTCAATCCATAATGGATCCAACACAGTCGCGAGAGTCCAGTCCAAAGCGGATCCAACACAGCAGCGAGAGTCCTGTTCACAGCGGAGCCAGCAGGAAACCATACCAAGCGGAGGCGGATCAGCAGCGCAGAGATGTCCCCAGCCGATAAACAGGCAAGCAGTACATGGCCACCGGATCGGACCGGACCCCCTCCACAAGGGAGAGTGGGACATAGAAGAAAAAGAAAAGAAACGGCAGATCAACTGGTCTAAAAAGGGAGTCTATTTAAAGGCTAGAGTATACAAATGAGTTTTAAGGTGAGACTTAAATGCTTCTACTGAGGTGGCATCTCGAACTGTTACCGGGAGGGCATTCCAGAGTACTGGAGGCCGAACGGAAAACGCTCTATAGCCCGCAGACTTTTTTTGGGCTTTGGGAATCACTAACAAGCTGGAGTTCTTTGAACGCAGATTTCTTGCCGGGACATATGGTACAATACAATCGGCAAGATAGGATGGAGCTAGACCGTGTAGTATTTTATACGTAAGTAGTAAAACCTTAAAGTCACATCTTAAGTGCACAGGAAGCCAGTGCAGGTGAGCCAGTATAGGTATATATGTATGTATATATGTATATAAAGGTATATACAGTATAGGTATATATGTATGTATATATGTATATAAAGGTATATACAGTACAGGTATATATGTATGTATATATGTATATAAAGGTATATACAGTATAGGTATATATGTATGTATATATGTATATAAAGGTATATACAGTACAGGTATATATGTATGTATATATGTATATAAAGGTATATACAGTACAGGCGTAATGTGATCAAACTTTCTTGTTCTTGTCAAAAGTCTAGCAGCCGCATTTTGTACCAACTGTAATCTTTTAATGCTAGACATGGGGAGACCCGAAAATAATACGTTACAGTAGTCGAGGCGAGACGTAACAAACGCATGGATAATGATCTCAGCGTCTTTAGTGGACAGAATGGAGCGAATTTTAGCGATATTACGGAGATGAAAGAAGGCCGTTTTAGTAACGCTTTTAATGTGTGACTCAAAGGAGAGAGTTGGGTCGAAGATAATAACCAGATTCTTTACCGTGTCGCCTTGTTTAATTGTTTGGTTGTCAAATGTTAGAGTTGTATTATTAAATAGAGTTCGGTGTCTAGCAGGACCGATAATCAGCATTTCCGTTTTTTTGGCGTTGAGTTGCAAAAAGTTAGCGGACATCCATTGTTTAATTTCATTAAGACACGCCTCCAGCTGACTACAGTCCGGCGTGTTGGTCAGCTTTAGGGGCATGTAGAGTTGGGTGTCATCAGCATAACAGTGAAAGCTAACACCGTATTTGCATACATACATGTATATGTCAGTGTATTAACTTGTCGGCTGGAATAAACACACACTGAGATATAGCTCCGTGCATGCCTACTTTATGGGTTACGGCAGGGGTAGGGAACCTATGGCTCTAGAGCCAGATGTGGCTCTTTTGATGACTGCATCTGGCTCTTGGATAAATCTTAGCTAACATTGCTTAATTTCGCTGGTAATCACAGAGCTAAAAATAACGTGCAAAATATAAAACATTCTCATGCATTTAAATCCATTCAGCCGTTTTCTACCGCACCTGTTCAAGAAGTCGCATTAATGGTAAGAAGTATTTTATGTCACAATGTTGGGGGGGGGGGGGGTGAGGGTATAGGGGGGGGTCGCGGCTTGCTGCAGGGTCGTTCTCCCAGGAAGGCAGACGGACTACTCGGGACATGGCATTTAGGTAAAAACATCATTTAATTTAAACTAAAAAAAGATACAAACAAAAATCGCTCACAGTGGAGGCACAACTTGGGCTAAGGAACCTAGCTAACGCATAAACAGACTATGAACATAAATCAAAGAAAACTTACTTGGCATGGCATGGAGCACGAAACTATGGCAAGGCATGAAACAAGTCAGCAAAGGGCAAGAAAAGATCACATTGACGCCAGGGCGACTGACTGGCAAAGACGAGCTTAAATGCTGCCTCTGATTAGTGCTCGGGAAGCAGGTGAGCGGGCATTTTGTCCACCAGAGACAGGTGGACAAAATGAGTAACCAAGGAAACAAGACTAGGGAGTGGAAAAAAACAGGAACTTAAAGAGTCCAAAGGACAAACAGCACTTGGCCAAACAAAAACATGATCAACATTATTGGTTAGCTTCAGAATAACAATGTTATTAAAAATAATGAGACTTATTATACTCTAAAAAATGTTGGTCTTACTTAAAAATGCACACATTTAGTTGTATTCAGTGTTAAATAATATGATATGGCTCTCACGGAAATACTTGGGGGCGGTTTAGCTCGGTTGGTAGAGCGGCTGTGCCAGCAATTTGAGGGTTTCAGGTTCGATTCCCGCTTCAGCCATCCTAGTCAATGCCGTTGTGTCCTTGGGCAAGACACTTTAGCCACCTGCTCCCAGTGCCACCCACACTGCTTTAAATGTAACTCAGATATTGGGTTTCACTATGTAAAGCGCTTTGAGTCACTTGAGAAAAGCGCTATATAAATATAATTCACTTCACTTCACTTTTTGAAATATTTGGCTTTCAGGGCTCTCTCAGCCAAAAAGGTTCCCGACCCCCGGGTTATGGATAAAATTGGATAACGGAGACATATGTACTAGTCTCCTTTTCAGGTGAGAGAGGACGCTAAAGGCAGTGCCTTTAAGCCACGCCCCCAATATTGTTGTCTGGGTGGAAATTGGGAGAAATTCGGGAGAATTTGGCAAGTATGCCCCCAATTGTCAATAAAAAAAATGGCACCGATTTGATGCACAAAGACCAACACGGCCCTGTTGTATAAATGAATATTCTTTATTAACACAATATAAACAAGAAAGCAACAGAGGAAGCCCTCGGGTTGAGCGGAGAGAGGACGCGTCAGACCGGGCCTGACTGAGACACAGGTGGTTGTTCACACGTGATGGTACACACACAATATTCACAAACCCCCCCCGCCCGCCCCGACCCCCGGGGCGTGAACCGTGTGTACGCTTGCACGTTCCCGAAGCGAGACGACTAAGCACAGTCATGCTGAGCGACACTTAGCAACAGTATGAAACAATTCTACATAGAAAGTAAGTCACCCCCACCCCCCGTTTTTTTTTGTTGTTGTTGGGTTTTTTTTTCTTAGAAAGTTCCTATCATATAAATGTTTTGAAATGTACAAAACGGTATATTACATATTGGGTGACGCATGATTGAGTAGCCTTCAGTGCACGTCCCTAAGAGCTACAGTGGGGTGAAAAAAGTAGTCAGCCAGCGATTGTGCAAGTTCTCCCACTTCAAAGGATGACAGAGGTCTGTCATTTTCATCATAGGTACACTTCAACTGTGAGAGACAGAATGTGGAAAAAAATCCGGGAATTCACATTCCAGGAATTTTAAAGAATTTATTTGTAAATGATGGTGGAAAATAAGTATTTGGTCAACCATTCAAAGCTCTCACTGATGGAAGGAGGTTTTGGCTCCAAATCTCAGGATACATGGCCCCATTCATTCTTTCCTTAACACGGATCAATCGTCCTGTCCCCTTAGCAGAAAAACAGCCCCAAAGCATGATGTTTCCACCCCCATGCTTCACAGTAGGTGTGGTGTTCTTGGGATGCAACTCAGTATTCTTCTTCCTCCAAACACGACAAGTTGAGTTTATACCAAAATGGATACATGGATGATACAGCAGAGGATTGGGAGAATGTCATGTGGTCAGATGAAACCAAAATAGAACTTTTTGGTATAAACTCAACTGGTGGTGTTTGGAGGAAGAAGAATACTGAGTTGCATCCCAAGAACACCACACCTACTGTGAAGCATGGGGGTGGAAACATCATGCTTTGGGGCTGTTTTTCTGCTAAGGGGACAGGACGATTGATCCGTGTTAAGGAAAGAATGAATGGGGCCATGTATCGTGAGATTTGGAGCCAAAACCTCCTTCCATCAGTGAGAGCTTCGAATGCTTGACCAAATACTTATTTTCCACCATCATTTACAAATAAATTCCTACAATTTTTTCCCCACATTCTGTCTCTCACAGTTGAAGTGTACCTATGATGAAAACGACAGACCTCTGTCATCATTTGAAGTGGGAGAACTTGCACAATCGCTGGCTGACTAAATACTTTTTTCGCCCCACGTTACATACAGAGCGTGCGGCACATCTGCGCAGTCGCCCCGGAAGGGCAGCAAGAGACCGAAGCAAAAAGGTCAGCGGCGGCGTCGTACTCGGGACGGCACACCGATAAAAACGCTTTGTTTATCTTTGCACGGGGTGTCAACACAGCAGCATGTCAAGGTCAGAGTCCTACGTGTCCACCGTCCTCGCTGCACATGGTGAATAAGTTAAGGCTCGTCTAGGACCTGAGGGTTTTGAACGTATGATGAGGCACACGGAAGGCAAAGAATAAATGTTCACACAGAAGAACGAGGAGCGTGGGAACGGCGCCAGGGTCCGGTCGCGCCTCGGAGGAGACTGTTTTGGATAAACCGTTCTTGTCCCCAAAAAAAGGTCCGCAACTACAATCTTGGCGTTGGGTTCCGCTCGCAGGACCCAGCTTGTCCCCCAGGAAGGTGAAGGTAAATTCATCTGTTTGTGCACGAGAATGTGTCGTGATTAACTTTGACAGCCTCGATCTATCATAAAATTAGGCACGTGTCGGTCAGGGGTGTCCAAATTCTTTCCAGCGACGTATTTTTTTTTACATTCAAGACACCAAAACCAATAAAACGATAACAAGAGGGTTCACTCGCCCTCACATTTGTCACGTTTACATTAAACCAGATGGCAGTAGAATTATGCATCCATCCATATATTTTCTACCGCTTGTCCCGTTCGGGGTCAGAGAAGGGGTGCTGGAGCCTATCTCAGCCGCATTCTGGCGGAAGGCGGCGTACACCCTGGACAAGTCGCCAGCTAATCACAGGGCCAACACAGATAGACAGACAACATTCACACACTAGGGGCAATTTAGTGTTGCCAGTCAACCTATCCCCAGGTGCATGTCTTTGGAGGTGGGAGGAAGCCCACGCAGTCACGGGGAGAACATGCCAACTCCACACAGAAAGATCCCGAGCGCAGGATCGAACCCAGGACCTTCGTATTGTGAGGCAGACGCACCAACCCCACCGGCACCGTGCTGCCCCAGTAGAATGTCGACTATCTTAAAATGTGTTTCTCATGTAGAGCGGTGCTTTCCATGATTTTCAGCAGACTGCATGACGCGAGATGGGTCCAGGAATGAAGCCATATGAATCGCTTCCCTACTGTGCAATGGAATGAGTGGTGCTTTCCATGATTTTCAGCAGACTGCATGACGCGAGATGGGTCCAGGAATGAAGCCGTATGAATCCCTTCCCTACTGTGCAATGGAATGTCAATCCATCCATCCATTTTCTACCACTTATTCCCTTTTGGGGTCGCGGGGGGCGCTGGCGCCTATCTCAGCTACAATCGGGCGGAAGGCGGGGTACACCCTGGACAAGTCGCCACCTCGTCGCAGGGCCAACACAGATAGACAGACAACATTCACACACTAGGGCCAATTTAGTGTTGCCAATCAACCTATCCCCAGGTGCATGTCTTTGGAGGTGGGAGGAAGCCGGAGTACCCGGAGGGAACCCACGCATTCACGGGGAGAACATGCAAACTCCACACAGAAAGATCCCGAGCCTGGATTTGAACCCAGGAGTGCAGGGCCTTCGTATTGTGAGGCAGACGCACTAACCCCTCTGCCACCGTGAATGTCGACTATCTTAAAATGTGTTTGCTATGGAGAGAGGTGCTTTCCATGATTTTCAGCAGACTGCATGACGTGAGATGGGTCCAGGAATGGAGCCATATGAATCCCTTCCCTACTGTGCAATGTAGCTGCTGCCCCAGTAGAATGTCGACTATCTTAAAATGTGTTTGCTCTGGAGAGTGGTGCTTTCCATGATTTTCAGCAGACTGCATGACGCGAGATGGGTCCAGGGATGGACCCTGCAATGTCACTTGATCTACTCTTCATTTAATTTTATTTTTCGCCACCTTTTTTTTTTGCTGCAGCTGTTACACATACTGTAATATTGTACATGGTAATTGGGATTTGTTATATATTATATACAAATATAATATGATAATATAGTGAATGTTGTCTGTCTTGTCTATCTGTGTTGGCCCTGTGATGAGGTGGCGACTTGTCCAGGGTGTACACCGCCTTCCGCCAGATTGTAGCTGAGATAGGCTGCAGCACCCCCCACGGCCTCGATAGGGACGAGCGGTAGAAAATGGATGGATGGATACTAATATATTAGTGTATATTATATACTGTATATATAATATGTACATATTACATATATGTTATATTTTATATTGCTAGGATGGTACATTTTAAGTCTACTTTATACTTTTTGTCTTCGCCCACCTTTTGTGTGCATTATCCTTTTCATCCTTATCCTTTCCATCCTAAGTCTAAGTCTAAGTCAAATCCATTTTTTTGGTCATTTTATTCTTTGCCGGGGACTAAAGTTGCAAGTTAGCTCCAAAGCTAACACTATAATAGCATTTACAGAAAGGTTTATTTAATGAGTGCTGTCCAGGTTCTAAGTAAACATAACCAATATACACTACATTGCCAAAAGTATTTGGCCACCTGCCTTGACTCATATTTGAACTTGAAGTGCCATCCCATTCCTAACCCATATAATGTCGGTCCACCTTTTGCAGCTATTACAGCTTCAACTCTTCTGGCAAGGCTGTCCACAAGGTTGTGGAGTGTGTTTATAGGAATTTTCCACCATTCTTCCAAAAGCTCATTGGTGAGGTCACACACTGATGGCCTGGCTCTCAGTCTCTGTTCTAGTTCATCCCAAAGGAGTTCTATCCGGTTCAGGTCAGGACTCTGTGCAAGCCAGTCAAGTTCATCCGCACCAGACTCTGTCATCCAGGTCTTTATGGACCTTGCTTTGTGCACTGGTGAACAGTCATTTTTGAAGAGGAAGGGGCTCGCTTCAAACTCTTCCCACAAGGTTGGGAGAAAAGAATTGTCCAAAATGTTTTGGTATACTGGAACATTTAACGTTCCTTTCACTGGAACTAAGGGGCCATGCCCAACTCCTGAAAAACAACACCAGACCATAATTCCTCCTCCGCCTAATTTCACACTCGGCACAATGCAGTACAAAATGTAGCGTTCTCCTGGCAACCTTCAAACCCAGACTCGTCCATCAGATTGCCAGATGGAAAAGTGTGATTCATCACTCCATAGAAGACGTCTCCACTGCTCTAGAGTCCAGTGCCAGACGTGCTTTACACCACTGCATCCAACGCTTTGTATTGGACTTGATGATGTATGGCTTAGATGCAGCTGCTCGGCCATGAAAACCCATTCCATGAAGCTCTCTGCATACTTTTCGTGGGCTAATTGGAAGGTCAGATAAGGTTGGAAGCTCTGTAGCAACTGACTGTTCAGAAAGTCTCTTTGCACTATGCGCTTCAGCATCCCCTGATCCCCCTCTGTCAGTTTACGTGGCCTACCACTTGGTGGCTGAGTTGCTGTTGTTCCCAAACTCTTCCATTTTCTTATAATAAAGCCCATAGTTGACTTTGGAATATTTAGGACTGAGGAAATTTCTCGACTGGATCTGTTGCACAGGTGGCCTCCTATGTAACAGTTTGAGATGCTACCTCAGTAGAAGCATTTAAGTCTCACCTTAAAACTCATCTGTATACTCTAGCCTTTAAATAGACCTCCTTTTTTTTAAGACCAGTTGATCTGCCGCTTCTTTTCTTTTTCCCCTATGTCCCCCCCTCCCTTGTGGAGGGGGTCCAATCCGATGACCATGGATGAAGTACTGGCTGTCCAGAGTCGAGGCCCAGGATGGACCGCTCGTCAGGACCCAGGATGGACCGCTCGCCTGTGTATCGGTTGGGGACATCTCTACGCTGATCCGCCTCCGCTTGGGATGGTTTCCTGTGGACAGGACTCTCGCTGCTGTCTTGGATCCGCTTTGAACTGAACTCTCGCGGCTGTGTTGGAGCCACTATGGATTGAACTTTCACAGTATCATGTTAGACCCGCTCCACATCCATTGCTTTCGGTCCCCTAGAGGGGGGGGGTTTCCCACATCTGAGGTCCTCTCCAAGGTTTCTCATAGTCAGCATTGTCACTGGCGTCCCACTGGATGTGAATTCTCCCTGCCCACTGGGTGTGAGTTTTCCTTGCCCTTTTGTGGGTTCTTCCGAGGATGTTGTAGTCGTAATGATTTGTGCAGTCCTTTGAGACATTTGTGATTTGGGGCTATATAAATAAACATTGATTGATTGATTGATTGATGAGAGTTCCAGGCTGGAAATCACTGAGCTCTTGAAGGCGGCCCATTCTTTCACAAATGTTTGTAGAAACAGTCTCCATGCCTAAGTGCTTGATTTTATACACCTGTGGCCGGGCCAAGTGATTAGGACACCTGATTCTAATCATTTGGATGGGTGGCCAAATACTTTTGGCAATAAAGTGCATGTTAAAGGCCTACTGAAAGCCACTACTAGCGACCACGCAGTCTGATAGTTTATATATCAATGATGAAATATTAACATTGCAACACATGCCAATACAGCTTTTTTAGTTTACTAAATTGCAATTTTAAATTTCCCGCGGAGTTTCCTGATGAAAACGTCGCGGAATGATGACGCGTTTTTGTAACTAGGGATGCACCGATTAATCGGTAACCGAACATATTCGGCCGAATATGGCAAAAAAAGCCACATTCGGCCTTCGGTGGAATGAGTTAAAAACAAGGCCGAATAGTGGCGTGTGACGCAATTTTTTGACGCGGTGACGCAATCAACCAACGTGCAGTGACGTTGGGATATGTTGTGTACCTGTATAAGTGTATGATATGTTGTGTACCTGTATAAGTGTATGAGGTTACAATGTTGTGTACCTGTATAAGTGTATGAGGTTACAAGCACACACTTATTGAGATTTACTTGAGCCTTCTGTTTACATTATTAGCCTGTTGTGTAGGCTACCTGTATAAGTGTATGAGGTTACAAGCACACACTTAATTGAGATTTACTTGAGCCTTCTGTTTACATTATTAGCATATCTACTGTGGCTAAGCAGACTTTTGCCAAAAGGACAATAATTCATTTGTTGTGGGTTTACCCACTTTAATGCACTTAATTTTTTTTTTGGAATGCATGTTTTGTTTGAAGGCCTAATATAAATGAAAAACTGTGCTTTTTTTGAAAAGCAAAGGCTACTGGAATATTAAAAAAATGTCAATATTCCAAAAAAATTACTTTATTTGAAAAACATGTCCAAATATTGATTCTATGCTATTTATGCAGTATTAATTTTTTGGGGAAAAACTGCATTCATTATTCGGTATTCGGCCTTCAGCCAAGCGTTTAAGTTTTATTCGGCTTCGGCCACAAATTTTCATTTCGGTGCATCCCTATTTGTGACGTTATTGGTTGGAGGGGACATATTAGCGCAGCACCATTTGCGGCTAAAAGTCGTCTCTTTTCATCGCATAATTACACAGTATTCTGGACATCTGTGTTGCTGAATCTTTTGCAATTTGTTCAATTAATAATGGAGAAGTCTAAGTAGAAAGATGGAGGTGGGAAGCTTTAGCCTTTAGCCACACAAACACACGGTGATTCCTTGTTTAAAATTCCCGGAGGTGAAGCTTTACTATGGATCAGAGCGGTCAAGCGAACATGTTTCCCGACCACATGTCAACCAGCAGGTTTCGGTGAGAAAATTGTGGTAAAAAGTCGCCTTTTACCGGCGATCAGCGGAGCTTGCGCTGTCCATGCAGCTGGCGTCAACACACCCGTGGACACACCCCTCCGACTATCAGGTACTGTAAAACTCACTAGAACACTAGCAACACAATAGAAAGATAAGGGATTTCCCAGAATTATCTTAGTAAATGTGTCTAAAAACATCTGCGATGCAATCGCCTCTTTTTTTTAAACTTTATTTTTATTTTATTTATTTTTTTCTAGTCCTTCGCTATCAATATCCTCATCCACGAATCTTTTATCCTCGCTCAAATTAATGGGGAAATTGTCGTTTTCTCGCTCCAAATAGGCTCACATTATAAACAATGTGAGGACGTGAGGAGACCTCACACTGGTGACATCATCGTCTGCTACTTCCGGTACAGGCAAGGCTTTTTTATTAGCGACCAAAAGTTGAGAACTTTATCGTGGATGTTCTCTACTAAATCCTTTCAGCAAAAATATGGCAAAATCGCGAAATGATGAAGTATGACACATAGAATGGAGCTGCTATCCCCGTTTAAATAAGAACATCTCATTTCAGTAGGCCTTTTAACTATCTGAACAAAATAACGACGCTTTGTGTTATCAGTAACAAAGCAAATTTCATGTAATCTAAATCCATCCATTCATCTTCTTCCGCTTATCCAAGGTCGGGTCACGGGGGCAGCAGCCTAAGCAGGGAAGCCCAGACTTCCCTCTCCCAAGCCACGTCGTCCAGCTCTTCCCTGGGAATCCCGAGGCGTTCCCAGTCCAGCCGGGAGACATAGTCTTCCCAACGTGTCCTGGGTCCGGTTGGGCGTGCCCTAAACACCTCCCTAGGGAGACGTTTGGGTGGCATCCTTTTAAATCCTTTGAGATATTAAACTTTTTCTTTTGAGTATTTTTTACTAATATTTTCTTTGTGCAAACTACAACTTTTCCACATTTTGCAAGACATTTGTACGCATAATTATGACAGGGCCCTAGGATTCATTTTCTTACAAGGCTGTCTTGGTTGACAAGACTCTTCAGCATTGCGCGGACATTGGGGGCGGTGCCTTTGGATTGGCAGACCCGGGTGGTGGTTCCTCTATTTAAGAAGAAGAACCGGAGGGTGTGCTCCAACTATCCATTGAGGTCTATCCAGGTGTACTGGAGAGGAGCCTATGCAAGAGATGTCAAACCTCAGATTCAAGAACTGTGGACCGGCACTATACTCTTGGCAGGGTGCACGGGAGTTTGTCCGACCAGTCTACATATGCTTTGTGGACTTGGAGAAGGCCTTCAGCCGTGTGGTTCAGGAAGTCCTGTGAGGATTGTTCAGAGAGTATGAGGTACCTGTATGATCAGTGTCAGACCTCGGTCTGTATTGTCGGCCATAAGTCTGACCCTTTCCCGGTAAGGCTTGCCCTTTGTCACCGATTCTGTTCATGACATTTATTACATTTAGTCAGGGTTTTGAGGGGATCCGGTTAGGTTTCTTCTTTTTACTGACTTCATCTGATCAGGATCTTTAGCTCTGACTGTATCGGTTCACAACTGAGTGTGAAGCGACTGAGGTAAGAAGTCTAGATCCATGGTTCTTGCCCGGAAAAGGGTGGAATACCATCTTCGGGTTCAGGAGGAGACTTTGCCCTAAGTGGAGGAGTACAAGTACCTCCGGGTCTTGTTCCCGAGTGAGGGAAGAGTGGATCGTGCAATCGACAGGCGGATCGGTGCAGCGTCTTCAGTAATGCAGACGCTGTGAGAGCTGAGCCGGAAGGCAAAGCTCTCAATTTACCGGGCGATCTAGGTTCCTATCCTCACCTATGGTCATGAGCTTTGGGTTATGACCGGAAGGACAAGATCCCGGAAGGACAAGCGGCCGAAATGAGTTTCCTCTGTCAGGTGGAAGGGTTCTTTGTTAGAGATAGGGTGAGGAGCTCAAAGTAAAGCTTCTACTTCTCCACATCGATTGGACCTCGGACGCATTCCTGAGGAGGTGTTTAATCGGGTTTGAATAGCGAGTTCCTTATTTGTAACGTCTTAACAAATCAAAAATCAAAGAAATCACATATTTTCTCAAATCTGTCCTGTTCAGTTACTCAGGAAAACCATTTGTTGATGTAAATATTAATTTCTGCTGTACAGATTCACTTTAGAAAATAGAAGTGTGGGATACTTCTCTGATTGGGTGGAATTTTATTAAACAAAACCAGTTTTCGTTAGAAAAATATAGAAATGTATCACAGCTGTTTATCTATTTTATGGAGGAATGTCGGTAATCATAGAACTGGCTTTCGATGTTATTAAAAAGTATTGATTTTGAATAAAGAATCAATTATGAATCGAATCGTGTAGTGTTTAGGGCACATCCTTCCGGCACGAGGCCACGTGGAGTATGGGCTTCTCTGCTTAGGCTGCAGCCCCCGCGGCCTGACCTTGGATAAGCAAAAGAAGATGGATTGATAAGCTACTCCATGAACAAATGTTTTGACTTTTTATTCGTTTGAAACGATTATTATATTTTTAAAACAAACTTGAATTTAATTTGATGCATGTTTTTTTTTTTTTTTAAAGAACAGCCTATGTTTAATATTTTTTGGTGTAAAATAACACGTTTAACTTCATCAAAACCTAAGTTTGTAAATCCTTCCTAAATCAATTCTGAGCAGGATTCATACCCTGTGCCACAGGAGCTAGTGAGACCAATTTGTCATGAAAATAATGCCAGTAATGCATTTTTTGGACATTTTTTCCGTGTGCTTCTTCCCACAAAACAGGGCTAAGGTGTGGACCTGGACAGGTATTATTGGCCATTTTTAGGTCTCATTCTTGAGGAGATTTGTACAATGCTCTACTCTGGGACGCATATGGACCCCCAGGCTGCACTTTGGACACCCCTGATCTAGACTCAATTATTTTGATCGATGACCCTTATCATTTCACAATAAAATCCCTTTGTGGACACTTTCTATTCATCACGTATGCACTGTGAATATTGTCCTTAAAAAGGTAACTCCACTTTTTTTTCAGGGGGAATTTTGCGTATGCGAGACAAGAACACACATCTCTCTCTTTTTCTGCGTTTACCGTGAATTGATTTACGTGAAACAAGTTGAAAAACGTATTGGAGTGTTACCATTTAGTGGTCAATTGTACGGAATATGTACTGTAATGTGCAATCTACTCAGAAAAGTTGCAATCAATCAATCAATCTAAATAGTGAAAAACTGCTAGCAAGAAGCAGATAATCAATACAGGTAACGGAACCCGATTTGTTCCTCAAAAAAAAAAATCCAATGCCGTTTTAGGTACATGCTAAAAGTGGTGTTCTGAAAATTACTTTAATTAACTATAGTTCCTCGTTACTTTCCTATCAATCATTCAATCAATCCATGTTTATTATTATAGCCCTAAATCATTTTTTTTTCTTTGTCATGAAAAAATGAATTATTAATCCACGTGTTTATTTACTGTTAATATCTGCTAATTTTGTCTTTTAACATTTACACTTCTAAAGAAATGTAATAATCATTTATTCTTCTGTTTGGATACTTTACATTAGTTTTGGATGATACCACAAAAATGTGGGTATCAATCCGATACCAAGTAGTTACAGAATCATGCATTGGTCATATTCAAAGTCCTCATGTGTCCAGGAACGTATATCCTGAGTTTATAAACATAATATAAATGTTTTAAAAACTAAAGAAGATGTTGTGATGCCAAAAAATATCGACGTAATCATAGTAGTATGGACTAGATACGTGCCTGTACTTGGTATCATTACAGTGGATGTTAGGTGTAGATCCACCCATGGCGTTTGTTTACATTTTGAAGCCTTGTGAGAAACTTACTAGGATTAGTGATTCATAAGTAGCTAAAACACTGCTGACGGCGGGTGGACGTTAGCCGCTAGCTAGCTAGCCATTGTGATAGCAAAATTACTTATACTTGTTTAAATAGATGATGTTCTTTGAGTGGGTTGCCAAAAGTTGTTTATTAGGCTTAGGAATGTGAGGCTTTGCAAGAGACACCTAATCTGATCAAGCTCTGTCTCCTCTGTCTTTGATGTGACATGTGGACTTTAGTTGACCGGGCATATGTGTTATCTCTTCCTGACCCCCATCTGGGCAAACGACACCCCCTCCTCTTGACAGGACTTTGGATATTCTTTCACTGGGGTACTGTATGTTAATGAGCGTGGAGGGTGGGACTTCTGAAAATGTATAATTGTCATGACATATTCTAAAGCAGGCAGAACAAGCTGGAACGAACGGATGTGTCGTTCTGGTTTGGTCTTGCTTTGCAAAGCTCGTTATTATTTGTTTGTTACTTTAATAAATCATTTTAAAGCTATTTGTCACTAAAGGATCGTCTTTAGGAAATTTCCACGACACCATGTCTTAAAGCACGTCTTCCTGAGGAGGTTTCAGTGTTATAACTTCACGTTTATCTTCAGTTTTTAAGCCAAAATGCATCCGTTCTCCGTTTTCCGTCTACATACTGGGTCTGCTTATAAGTACTCTGTGATTGTGCACTGCCCAATATGCTCCTCTGCTCGTGAAACCAACAATGTCATGACGTGACGACGACGTGGGTGCGGGGGGTTTCAGGGGCGATATGGTACCGAAAATTATTCATTAGTATCGTGGTACTATACTAATCCCTGTATGCCGTACAACCCTATCCAGAACAGTAAAGTATAGTATGGCTCAGTGGTCCCCAACCACCGGGCCGCAGAAGAATTTTTTATTAATATATATTCTTTTAATTACATTTTATTTTTTTATTTTTTATTAAATCAACATAAAAAACACAATATACACTTAAAATTAGTGCACCGACCCAAAAAACCTCCCGTTTTCATGACAAAAGAAAAAGAAAAAAAAAAAAAGAATCTCCCACCTCCCCGCAGTACAAATTATCAAGCGTTGACCGTTCCGCAGCTACAAAAAGGTTGGGGACCACTATAATAGCTTGGTTATTATGCAAGTCATGGCATGTAAATGGAACGTTGTTGGTGGTTTTTTGATTTTTTGTATAGCTGCCTCTTGCTAGCAGTTTGTCATGGCTTAGATTGCACAGAAAAGAGAAATACACATGTTCTTGTTTCACATAAAGGCTTTGTGGATGACGGGCAAAATTCCGAAAAAAAGTGCAGTTTGTCTTTAAAGTTGTGTTCTTTCTTCCTTTGAGATTCTCCTAACGAGATGAAATATTGTTCAAAACAAAATGTGTATATGTAATATGTTTTCTTTTTCTTTTTTGAGACAATAGTCTCATTGTCTCGTTCCATTCCTAAACGGTATGCTATTTGTTACTCAAATACATTTGTTGCAATATGCACAGACTGGCATTACATTTAGTTTTGAAATAAATAAATAATAAAATAAATACAAAATAAACTCTTGGCATGTCATACAAAAACGAAGCACACGCAACATTTTCTCGTCCTCTCCTTATTAAAGCTGCTTTGGTTACAAGACGGCCGTGACGTCTGTCGAGCTCTCGCGCTTACCGAGGTGTCGTCGGGGACTCCTTCCCAGACGTCACATACTTTGCCCCCCAACCCCCCCCCCCCCCAACCCCCCGCGTCTGTGTATTCCTTTTGCCTCTACGGTAAATCAAAATGAGTGGGTGTAGTTACACCAGAGTGTGTCTATCATCTGCTGAAGACTGTCTCCACTTCTGATACAAGGTCTACTGGGAGCTGTTTGTCATAAAGATGTCCGCGCTGTGAAAGAAAGTGCTATTGTACTGAGGGCTGACAGTGTGGAGACCTTGGACGCTGAGCCCACCGCGTTGGGACCTGAAATTGGAATGAAAAGATTCAGACAGTCAATATATATATTTTTCTGCATCTTTTTGAACATTTTTTTTAATAATGTTTTTATGTATAATGGCCTAATCTACAAACCCCGTTTCCATATGAGTTGGGAAATTGTGTTAGATGTAAATATAAACAGAATACAATGATTTGCAAATCCTTTTCAAGCCATATTCAGTTGAATATGCTACAAAGACAACATTTTTGATGTTCAAACTCATAAATATATAATTTTTTTTGCAAATAATCATTAACTTTAGAATTTGATGCCAGCAACACGTGACAAACAAGTTGGGAAAGGTGGCAATAAACACTGATAAAGTTGAGGAATGCTCATCAAACACTTATTTGGAACATCCCACAAGTGTGCAGGCTAATTGGGAACAGGTGGGTGCCATGATTGGGTATAAAAACAGCTTCCCAAAGAATGCTCAGTCTTTCACAAGAAAGGATGGGGCGAGGTACACCCCTTTGTCCACAACTGTGTGAGCAAATAGTCAAACAGTTT
This sequence comes from Nerophis ophidion, assembly GCF_033978795.1. Lineage (NCBI taxonomy): Eukaryota > Metazoa > Chordata > Actinopteri > Syngnathiformes > Syngnathidae > Nerophis > Nerophis ophidion. Next base: position 23,208,428 of record NC_084626.1, read on the forward strand.
AAGAACAACCTTTCTCAAAGTGCAATTGCAAGAAAATTTTGGGATTTCAACATCTACGCTCCATAATATCATCAAAAGGTTCAGAGAATCTGGAGAAATTACTCCACGTAAGCGGCATGGCCGGAAAACAACATTGAACGACTGTGACCTTCCATCCCTCATACTGCACTGTATCAAAAACTGATATCAATCTCTAAAGGATATCACCACATAGGCTCAGGGACACTTCAGAAAACCACTGTCACTAAATAAAGTTGGTCGCTACATCTGTAAGTGCAAGTTAAAGCTCTACTATGCAAAGCGAAAACCATTTATCAACAACATCCAGAAACGCCGCCGGCTTCTCTGGGCCCGAGATCATTTGAGATGGACTGATGCAAAGTGGAAAAGTGTTCTGTTGTCTGACGAGTCCACATTTCAAATTGTTTTTGGAAATATTTAACATCGTGTCATCCGGACCAAAGAGGAAGCGAACCATCCAGACTGTTATCGACACAAAGTTGAAAAGCCAGCATCTGTGATGGTATGGGGGTGCATTAGTGCCCAAGGCATGGGTACCTTACACATCTGTGAAGGCACCATTAATGCTGAAAGGTACATACAGGTTTTGGAACAACATATGCTGCCATCCAAGCCCCGTCTTTTTCATGGACACCCCTGCTTATTTCAGCAAGACAATGCCAAGACACATTCAGCACGTGTTAAAACAGCCTGGCTTCATAAAAAAAGAGTGCGGGTACTTTCCTGGCCCGCCTGCAGTCCAGACATGTCTCCCATCAAAAATGTGTGGCGCATTATGAAGCGTAAAATACGACAGCAGAACGACTGAAGCTCTACATAAAACAAGAATGGGAAAGAATTCCACTTTCAAAGCTTCAACAATTAGTTTCCTCAGTTCCCAAACGTTTATTGAGTGTTGTTAAAAGAAAAGGTGATGTAACACAGTGGTGAACATGCCCTTTCCCAACTACTTTGGCACGTGTTGCAGCCATGAAACTCTAAGTTAATTATTATTTGCAAAAAAAATATAAAGTTTATGAGTTTGAATATCAAATATATTGTCTTTGTACTGGATTCAACTGAATATGGGTTGAAAAGGATTTGCATTCATTGTATTCTGTTTATATTTACATCTAACACACTTTCTCAACTCATATGGAAACAGGGTTTGTACCAAGATGCTAAAAAACAGGCATTAGCATATGCAAACTATGAAAATTGACTGTATAATTAGTAGTGATCTAACCAGAGGCGTGGAAAATGTCTGCAGACCGTCTACTTTAAATGAGGTTTCTGCGCATTCGACCGGCTGTCACCATGGAAACACTCATTTACTGCACATCCAGCATCATGCTCCAACCTGTGCTGTTTTGCAACGTTGTGTAACTTGCAGCACGCAACTATAATTTGTACCGCCTTTTCTGGGCAATCTACATACTGTACATACTAGGGGTGTTCCGATACCAATATTTTGGTACTGGTACTAGTAGGAACTTTACTCTACTTTATATAAAAATGGCAACAGCGGAAAAATTAATGCCATATAAGAAGGTAGAGGAAAAAGAAGAAGCTTATCGACTACGGTGACCCCACGGACTACAGTGACGGACGTGCGCACATTTTCAGCACTTATGCAGATCCCAAATACACATTAGGTAAGAAAAGTTGATTTTACATAATATTGCGAAAGAAAACGTCAGGTAATATGTCTGCTAGTTACTAAGAAAACACACCATAATAATACTCGTATGTTTAATGCGCCGACAATCAATCAAGTGGTGCGGCTTCATAGCTTACCAAAGTCGTATTAAAAACATTTTGACGGATTTTTGAGTGCCGTATGTAATGTTCTATATTCTCAATGGAACATTTAACATTTTGGTCTTTTTTACTGCCATCATATTGCAGTCGACACGTATCTCTTATGAGTGACTGCCATCTACTGGTCACACTTATTACACCATGTACCAAATAAAGTTGCTTCGAGGTCGGAAAGCGCAACCAGAATCATGCCGTAGATTAGGCGCACTGGGCTATAAGGAGCACTGTCGATTTTTGAGAAAATGAAAGGCATTTAAGTGCGCCTTATAGTCCGAAATATAAGTTTTTGTTTTTTTTCCAAAGGGAACAATTGTTTGGAAATATGAACTGCAGTCGACACGTTTAGGGTTGACCTCAGAGTTTCTATCGAATTTGATTGTATAACAAAGTGGTGTTCCAATGACACAATGGTCCATTGCAGCTTTTTAATTTTTTCCGCTCTCTCTGCTCCTTCGATGATGACGATTTCTAATCTGCCGTGTTCAGGCAGCAGCAGGAGAGCGGATTACGCAGCTCTGCACCGAGGACACTAACTATCTCTCCACTGACCTGGTATCCTCGGGATGGTGATCTGCCGACTACTGCTGCCTTCCCCTCCCTCGCCAAACGGTTTTATCTGGATGATGTAATCCTCATCGGTGGGCAGCGTGAGCTCCACGGAGGTGGTGTTTGTCTCCATGACATTGGGGCGACCGTGTTGGTTCTTCTTGTACAGCACCTAAACACGGTCCAATTGGGTCAGTTAAAAAAGGCCACAAATACAGTCCTGGTCAAAAGTTTACATACACTTGTAAAGAAACATAATGTCATGGCTGTCTTGAGTTTCCAATCATTTCTACAACTCTTATTTTTTGTGACAGAGTGATTGGAGCACATACTTGTTGGTCACAAAAAACATTCATAAAGTTTGGTTCTTTTATGAATTTATTATGGGTCTACTGAAAATGTGACCCAATCTGCTGGGTCAAAAGTATACATACAGCAATGTTCATATTTGCTAACATGTCCCTTGGCAAGTTTCACTACAATAAGGCACTTTTGGAAGCCATCCACAAGCTTCTGGATGAATTTTTGACCACTCTTAAAAAAATTGGTGCAGTTCAGCTAAATGTGTTGCTTTTCTGATTTGAAATTGTTTCTTCAGCATTTGTGTTTCATCTGACCACAGAACTTTCCTCCAGAAGGTCTTATCTTTCTCCATGTGATGTCAGATGAAACAAACATTTAGCTGTTTGGCCTCAATGCCCAGCAATATGTTTGGAGGAGAAAAGGTGAGGCCTTTAATCCCAGGAACACCAAACCTACCGTCAAGCATGGTGGTGGTAGTATTATGCTCTGGGCCTGTTTTGCTACCAATTGGAACTGGTGCTTTACAGAGAGTAAATGGGACAATGAAAAAGGAGGATTACCTCCAAATTCTTCAGGACAACCTAAAATCATCACCCCTGTAGAATAGAATAGAATAGAATAAAATAGAATAGAATAGACTTTATTGTCATTATATTTGCATATAACGAGATTAAAGACTCCAACTCAAGGTGCGGTTGTGGGAACAAATATGGGGTAAAATAAATAACACAAGTGGTAATAAAGGAAAAACTAAAAATTGAAATAAACAGACTACTGTCCAAAAAAATAACAAGCAATCCTGCACAATATCCATAAGACATTCAGGAAGAAAGTTCTGTGGTCAGATGAAACAAAAATTTAGCTATTCGGCCACAATACTCAGCAATATGTTTTGGGGGAGAAAAGGTGAGGCCTTTAATCCCATGATCACCATACCTATTGTCAAGCATGGTGGTGGTAGTATTATGCTCTGGGCCTATTTTGCTGCCAATGGAACTAGTGCTTTACAGAGAGTAAATAGGACAATGAAAAAGGAGGATTACCTCAAAATTCTTCAGCCCTGAGGTTGGGTCTTGGGCACAGTTGGGTGCTCCAACAGGACAATGACCCCAAACACACATCAAAAGTGGTAAAGGAATGGCTAAATCAGGCTAGAATGAAGGTTTTAGAATGGCCTTCCCAAAGTCCTGACTTAAACGTGTGGACAATGCTGAAGAAACAAGTCCATGTCCGAAAACCAACAAATGTAGCTGTACTCCACCAATTTTGTCAAGAGGAATGGTCAAAAATGTATCCAGAAGCTTGTGGAAGGCTACCAAGAGTGCCTTATTGCAGTGAACACCCAACTGCGCCCAAGACCCAACCTCTGGGCTGATGATCTTAGGTTGTCCTGAAGGATTTGGAGGTAATCCTCCTTTTTCGATGTCCCATTTACTCTCTGTAAAGCACCAGTTCCATTGGCAGCAAAACAGGCCCAGAGCATAATACTACCACCACCATGTTTGACAGTAGGTGTGGTGTTCATGGGATTAAAGGCCTCACCTTTTCTCCTCCAAACCTATTGCTGGGTAATGTGGCCAAACAGCTACATTTTCATTTCATCTGACTAAAGAACTTTCCTCCAGAAGGTCTTATCTTTGTCCATGTGATGTCAGATGAAACACAAAAGGAGGTTGGGTCTTGGGCACAGTTGGGTGTTCCAACAGGACAATGACCCCAAACACACATCAAAAGTGGTAAAGGAATGGCTAAATCAGGCTAGAATGAAGGTTTTATAATGGCCTTCCCAAAGTCCTGACTTAAACGTGTGGACAATGCTGAAGAAACAAGTCCATGTCAGAAAACCAGCAAATGTAGCTGAACTCCACCAATTTTGTCAAGAGGATTGGTCAAAAACTTATCCAGAAGCTTGTGGAAGGCTACCAAGAGAGCCTTATTGCAGTGAACACCCAACTGCGCCAAAGACCCAACCTCTGGGCTGATGATTTTAGGTTGTCCTGAAGAATTTTGAGGTAATCTTCCTCTTTCATTGTCCCATTTACTCTCTGTAAAGCACCAGTTCTATTGGCAGTAAAACAGGCCCAGAGCATAATACTACCACCACCATGTTTGACAGTAGGTGTGGTGTTCATGGGATTAAAGGCCTCACCTTTTCTCCTCCAAACCTATTGCTGGGTAATGTGGCCAAACAGCTACATTTTCATTTCATCTGACTAAAGAACTTTCCTCCAGAAGGTCTTATCTTTGTCCATGTGATGTCAGATGAAACACAAAAGGAGGTTGATCTTGGGCACAGTTGGGTGTTCCAACAGGACAATGACCCCAAACACACATCAAAAGTGGTAAAGGAATGGCTAAATCAGGCTAGAATGAAGGTTTTATAATGGCCTTCCCAAAGTCCTGACTTAAACGTGTGGACAATGCTGAAGAAACAAGTCCATGTCAGAAAACCAGCAAATGTAGCTGAACTCCACCAATTTTGTCAAGAGGATTGGTCAAAAACTTATCCAGAAGCTTGTGGAAGGCTACCAAGAGAGCCTTATTGCAGTGAACACCCAACTGCGCCAAAGACCCAACCTCTGGGCTGATGATTTTAGGTTGTCCTGAAGAATTTTGAGGTAATCTTCCTCTTTCATTGTCCCATTTACTCTCTGTAAAGCACCAGTTCTATTGGCAGTAAAACAGGCCCAGAGCATAATACTACCACCACCATGTTTGACAGTAGGTGTGGTGTTCATGGGATTAAAGGCCTCACCTTTTCTCCTCCAAACCTATTGCTGGGTAATGTGGCCAAACAGCTACATTTTCATTTCATCTGACTAAAGAACTTTCCTCCAGAAGGTCTTATCTTTGTCCATGTGATGTCAGATGAAACACAAAAGGAGGTTGATCTTGGGCACAGTTGGGTGTTCCAACAGGACAATGACCCCAAACACACGTCAAATGTGGTAAAGGAATGGCTAAATCAGGCTAGAATGAAGGTTTTATAATGGCCTTCCCAAAGTCCTGACTTAAACGTGTGGACAATGCTGAAGAAACAAGTCCATGTCAGAAAACCAACAAATGTAGCTGAACTCCACCAATTTTGTCAAGAGGAGTGGTCAAAAACTTATCCAGAAGCTTGTGGAAGGCTACCAAGAGAGCCTTATTGCAGTGAACACCAAACTGGGCCCAAGACCCAACCTCTGGGCTGATGATTTTAGGTTGTCCTGAAGAATTTTGAGGTAATCTTCCTCTTTCATTGTCCCATTTACTCTCTGTAAAGCACCAGTTCTATTGGCAGTAAAACAGGCCCAGAGCATAATACTACCACCACCATGTTTGACAGTAGGTGTGGTGTTCATGGGATTAAAGGCCTCACCTTTTCTCCTCCAAACCTATTGCTGGGTAATGTGGCCAAACAGCTACATTTTCATTTCATCTGACTAAAGAACTTTCCTCCAGAAGGTCTTATCTTTGTCCATGTGATGTCAGATGAAACACAAAAGGAGGTTGATCTTGGGCACAGTTGGGTGTTCCAACAGGACAATGACCCCAAACACACATCAAAAGTGGTAAAGGAATGGCTAAATCAGGCTAGAATGAAGGTTTTATAATGGCCTTCCCAAAGTCCTGACTTAAACGTGTGGACAATGCTGAAGAAACAAGTCCATGTCAGAAAACCAGCAAATGTAGCTGAACTCCACCAATTTTGTCAAGAGGATTGGTCAAAAACTTATCCAGAAGCTTGTGGAAGGCTACCAAGAGCGCCTTATTGCAGTGAACACCCAACTGCGCCAAAGACCCAACCTCTGGGCTGATGATTTTAGGTTGTCCTGAAGAATTTTGAGGTAATCCTCCTCTTTCATTGTCCCATTTACTCTCTGTAAAGCACTAGTTCTATTGGCAGTAAAACAGGCCCAGAGCATAATACTACCACCACCATGTTTGACAGTAGGTGTGGTGTTCATGGGATTAAAGGCCTCACCTTTTCTCCTCCAAACCTATTGCTGGGTAATGTGGCCAAACAGCTACATTTTCATTTCATCTGACTAAAGAACTTTCCTCCAGAAGGTCTTATCTTTGTCCATGTGATGTCAGATGAAACACAAAAGGAGGTTGGGTCTTGGGCACAGTTGGGTGTTCCAACAGGACAATGAGCCCAAACACATGTCAAAAGTGGTAAAGGAATGGCTAAATCAGGCTAGAATTAAGGTTTTAGAATGGCCTTCCCAAAGTCCTGACTTAAACGTGTGGACAATGCTGAAGAAACAAGTCCATGTCAGAAAACCAACATATTTAGCAGAACTGCACTAATTTTGTCAAGAGGAGTGGTCATAATGTCAACCAGAAGCTTGTGGAAGGCTACCAAGAGAGCCTTATTGCAGTGAACACCCAACTGCGCCCAAGACCCAACCTCTGGGCTGATGATCTTAGGTTGTCCTGAAGAATTTGAAGGTAATCCTCCTTTTTCATTGTCCCATTTACTCTCTGTAAAGCACCAGTTTGTGGCCAAACAGCTACCTTTTTGTTTCATCTGACTAAACACCTTTCCTCCAGAAGGTCTTATCTTTGACCATGTGATGTCAGATGAAACAAAAATCGAGCTGTTTGGCTAAAATCTTCAGCTCGGAGTTTGGGTCTTGGGCACAGTTGGGTGTTCCAACAGGTCAATGACCCCAAACACACGTCAAAAGTGGTAGATAAATGGCTAAATCAGGCTAGAATTAAGGTTTTAGAATGGCCTTCCCAAAGTCCTGACTTAAACGTGTGGACAATGCTGAAGAAACAAGTCCATGTTAGAAAACCAACACATTTAGCTGAACTGCATCAATTTTGTCAAAAGGAGTGGTCAAAAATTCAACCAGAAGCTTTTGGAAGGCTACCAAAAGCGCCTTATTGCAGTGAAACTTGCCAAGGGACATGTTAGCAAATATTAACATTACTGTATGTATACTTTTGACCCAGCACATTTGCTCACATTTTCAGTAGACCCATAATAAATTCATAAAAGAACCAAACTTCATGAATGTTTTTTGTGACCAACAAGTATGTGCTCCAATCACTCTATCACAAAAAAATAAGAGTTGTAGAAATGATTGGAAACTCAATACAGCCATGACATTATGATCAACCTACTCAGTGGCCTAGTGGTTAGAGCAGTGGTTCTTAACCTGGGTTTGATCGAACCTTAGGGGTTCGGTGAGTCGGCCTCAGGGTTTCGGCGGAGCCCCCGCCATGGAAGTATAGACACATCCGAATTATCGTGTAAATAAAACTCCTCCCTGTCGGGGAATTATGGAAACCCCCAAACAATGCAACCCTCTAATTTTCCATCTGATTTGCAGGTTTTTTGATTCATTGATTGAAACTTTTACTAGGAGATAGCAAAAGAAGAGAATACATTATATAAAACAGTACAGTTTACACAGTATAGTACATATTCCGTACAACTGACCACTAAATGGTATCAACCGAATAAGTTTTTCAACTTGTTTAAGTCGGGGTCCACGTTAATCAATTTGTGGTAATGTGTGTAAGGTGTGTAATTTGTTGTGAAATTATGAACTGTGTTGGTTTTGTTCTGTGAACAAGGTGAGGTTCATGTACAGTTCATTTTGTGCACCAAGATTTTCTTGAATTTGAAAAAAAAAAAAAAACATTTTATTTTTCACTTAAGAAGGGTTTGGTGATATGAAACTGGTAGGGTTGGGCACCTCTAACAAGGTTAAGAACCACTGAGTAGAGTGTCTGCCCTGAGATCGGGAGGTTGTGAGTTCAAACCCCGGCCGAGTCATACCAAAGACTATAAAAATGGGAGCCATTACCTCCCTGCTTGGCACTCAGCATCAAGGGTCGGAATTGGGGGTTAAATCACCACAAATGATTCCCGGGCGTGGCTCCGCTGCTGCCCACTGCTCCCCTCACCTCCCAGGGGGTGAAAAAGGGGATGGGTCAAATGCAGAGAAAAATTTCGCCACACCTTGTGTGTTTGACATCATTGGTACTTTAACTTTAACTCTCCAGACTCAAAAACTCTGCGGTGACATTTTTTTTTTTTTTTTTGTGGTAAATTTACAAAAATTAAGCATTACAAAAAGAATGTCGTTATAAGTTAATCATATTAAAAGAAACATTTGTAAATGTGTTAGCATATACGCTAGTACTGACAACGCTCGCTTGATTACATTACCGTGTCACGCACAAATGTGCATGAAGACACTCCTACAGACATCACACATAGGATGGTTAAGTAAGTATGAATTGTTTTAGTTGTATTGTAAAACTTAGAAACGTTACTCGGGGGGATGCATGAAGAATCCATTCGAGCAGAAACGCTACGGCTCGAAGCAGGAAATATATTTTCAAACCGCAACACCCGCAGTGAGTGAAGTTGTCTAAAACAGTGATTCTCAAATGGGGGTACTTGAAGGTATGCCAATGGGTACGTGAGATTTTTAAAAATATTTAAAAAACTGGTGGGGTTGGGTACCTCCAACAAGGTTAAGAACCACTGGGTTAGAGTGTCTGCCCTGAGATCGGGAGGTTGTGAGTTCAAACCCCGGCCGAGTCGTACCAAAGACTATAAAAATGGGAGCCATTACCTCCCTGCTTGGCACTCAGCATCAAGGCTTGGAATTAGGGGTTAAATCACCACAAATGATTCCCGGGCGTGGCTCCGCTGCTGCCCGCTGCTCCCCTCACCTCCCAGGGTGTGATAAAGGGGATGGCTCAAATGCAGAGGACACATTTCACCACACCTAGTGTGTGTGTGACAATCATTGGTACTTTAGCTTTCTTTACAAGTGTAAGTAAACTTTTAATCGTGACTGTATGAATGGGAAAAAAAATGAGACAAGGTGTTTACTTTGTAACCGGTGACCTCGGACTCATTCTCCAGGGCTTTAACCTGCTCCCAGTTCAATATTATCTTGGAGTTGGACGTGTTCCACATCACTTTACCAGGAGGCTGGCTTGGCGCTGAGGAAAACAAAAAGCGACAACATAAGCACGTAGAAAGCCGACGACAAGTATAATCAGACGTGCTGCGTACGAGGCTTTTTGGTGGTGATGCTGACGGTGGCGCTGGGCGGTCCGGCTCCCGCGGTGTTGTACGCCCTCACCGAGATGTAATATGAAGTGCTGCCTCTCATGCCGTGAATAACAGTCGACGTCTGATTCCCCACGGTCCTTTGCACATTGGCCGCGTCTTCCTTTTCACCTCGACCCCAGTATCTGAGCTGAGGAAAATGAAAACAGAACAACACCACAAAAGACACTTTAAAAGGAATTCCGCTGCTTCCTGTCAATCAGGTATGAACTCGGCTGGACAAAAAGACGCTCTGTGTTACGGCTCAGACTACTCATCCGTCTGTGCGCAACTCGGGACACGCCCACGGGCGCGCACATCCAGGGACGAGCCGCCAGCTGCAATCATTCACAGACAATCACTACACCTGCCTGTAATGAAGGACCTGCCTTCATAAGCCTGGACAACCTGGCATACCGGCACCGGAGTATAGTCTTCTGTACATGAGTAAGCATCCCGTATCTGGCTTCCATTCCGCATACTCGCTCTTCCCCTGCGAGTTCCGTGTTTCCATTGTGTCTGATGTTCCTATTGTCTTCTCGCAGCGCTCCCCGTGTTCTCCTGCGATCCCCTCTAGTTCCCCTTGCCTCCCTGACTGCCCTTTTGGATTCTCAACCTCCCGGACTTCCGTGTTCTTCATCTCTTCACAACATTTGGTAACACACACCTCAGCTAATCACACACATAGCCTCACATCACATACACTTTTGGATCTCGTCCACTCTCCATTTCCTTAGTTTAATTTATATTGTTTATTATTCTTATTACATATATATACAGTGGGGCAAAAAAGTATTTAGTCAGCCAGCGGTTGTGCAAGTTCTCCCACTTCAAATGATGACAGAGGTCTGTAGTTTTCATCATAGGTACACTTCAACTGTGAGAGACAGAATGTGGAAAAAAAAATCCAGGAATTCACATTGTAGGAATTTTAAAGAATTTATTTGTAAATTATGTTGGAAAATAAGTATTTGGTCAACCATTCAAAGCTCTCACTGATGGAAGGAGGTTTTGGCTCAAAATCTCACGATACATGGCCCCATTCATTCTTTCCTTAACACGGATCAATCGTCCTGTCCCCTTAGCAGAAAAACAGCCCCAAAGCATGATGTTTCCAGCCCCAAAGCATGATGTTTCCACCCCCATGTTTCACAGTAGGTATGGTGTTTTTGGGATGCAACTCAATATTCTTCTTCCTCCAAACACGACAAGTTGAGTTTATACCAAAAAGTTCTATTTTGGTTTCATCTGACCACATGACATTCTCCCAATCCTCTGCTGTATCATCCATGTATCCATTTTGGCATAAACTCAACTCGTCGTGTTTGGAGGAAGAAGAATACTGAGTTGCATCCCAAGAACACCATACCTACTGTGAAGCATGGGGGGTGGAAACATCATGCTTTGGGGCTGTTTTTCTGCTAAGGGGACAGGACGATTGATCCGTGTTAAGGAAAGAATGAATGGGCCATGTATCCTGAGATTTGGAGCCAAAACCTCCTTCCATCAGTGAGAGCTTTGAATGGTTGACCAAATACTTATTTTCCACCATAATTTACAAATAAATTCTTTAAAATTCCTACAATGTGAATTCCTGGATTTTTTTTCCACATTCTGTCTCTCACAGTTGAAGTGTACCTATGATGAAAATTACAGACCTCTGTCATCATTTGAAGCGGGAGAACTTGCACAATCGGTGACTGACTAAATACTTTTTTGCCCAACTGTATATTCACTATATATAAAATAAATCTTTGGACATTACTGCCACCTGGTGTCCGTTTTCCGTCACTCCCTTAGTTTAACCATAACACCGTGTTACCTTTGCACGTCTTTTGTTTGGACTCGCTCGTGTCGGACGGCAACACCACTTTTAAGGTGGGAGGTAAACAGTGTCACTTTACAAAACAAGTGAAACAAATGGAAGGAATATTCAAGGCCTGCCTGCCTGCAAATACTAATAACAGGTTTTCTTTGTCACCGCGGTTGTCAGCGCAGAAACGGCAGACATGCTTGGCAGCCCAAATATAATTTGACTTTCCTCGCAAGAATGATTTTCACACACTCTTCTCCTCTGTTGACTTTGAGTGGTCAACAATTTATATATCTGCCATTTCATGCATCCAATGGGTGGAAATAGCTTCTTTGTTCTCATCTGGGATTTCAAAGAAGAGCAGAATCCAAAGGCATACTTGCCAACCTTCAGACCTCCGATTTCTGGAGGATGGGGGGGGGGGGCGTGTTTGGGGGTTGGGCGTTGTTGGGGGCGTGGTTAAGAGGGGAGGAGTATATTTATAGCTATCCATCCATCCATTTCCTACCGCTTATTCCCTTTGGGGTCGTGGGGGGCGCTGGTGCCTATCTTAGCTACAATCGGGCGGAAGGCGCGGTACACCCTGGACAAGTCGCCACCTCATCGCAGTATGTGTAGAAATCTTTATTTATAATTGAATCACTATTTTTATATCTTTTTTTCTAAATAGTTCAAGAAAGACCACTACAAATGAGCAATATTTTGCACTGTTATACAATTTAATAAATCAGAAACTGATGACATAGTGCTGTATTTTACCTTTTTATCTCTTTTTTTCAACCAAAAATGCTTTGTTCTAATTAGGGGGTACTTGAATTAAAAAAAATGTTCACTTGGGGTAAATCACTGAAAAAAGGTTGAGAACCACTGCTCTAAAAGCTGTAGATGTTACTGTCACATATGCATGTACAGTAGATGGCAGTATTGTCCTGTTTAAGAGTGTCACAACATTGCTTTTTACGGCAGACAAACTGCTTTACGGTAGACGAAAACGTGACTGCTGTTGTTATGTGTTGTTGCCGTGCTGGGAAGACGTTAATGAGACTGCCTAATAATAAACCAAGAATTCGCCCTCGATCATTCTATCAATCAATCAATCAATCAATGTTTACTTATATAGCCCTAAATCACTAGTGTCTCAAAGGGCTGCACAAACCACTACGACATCCTCGGTAGGCCCACATAAGGGCAAGGAAAACTCACACCCAGTGGGACATCGGTGACAATAATGACCCAGTGGGACGTCGGTGACATTCTACAGTTATAACGTCTTGGACCAGGCCATCTGTTTATATTGTGGGAAAGCAGACGTGAAAACAGGCTGTGGACACGTCACTCGGGTCCACGTGGAGCTGGAGGGCGCGTGGCCTCCAGCTCCGCCTGAATTTCGGGAGATTTTCGGGAGAAAATTTGTCCCGGGAGGTTTTCGGGAGAGGCGCTGAATTTTGTGAGTCTCCCGGAAAATTCGGGAGCGTTGACAAGTATGCTAAAGGGGAACTGCACTTTTTTGTGAGAGACACGGACACATAGAGTCCTGGTCAAAAGTTTACATACACTTGTAAAGAACATAATTTTATGGCTGTCTTGAGTTTTCAGTCATTTCTACAAGTCAAATTTTTTTGTGATAGAGTGATTGGAGCACATACTTGTTGGTCATATTCATGAAGTTTGGTTCTTTTATGAATTTATTATGGGTCTACTGAAAATGTGAGCAAATCTGCTGGGTCAAAAGTGTACATACAGCAATGTTAATATTTGCTAACATGTCCCTTGGCAAGTTTCACTACAATAAGGCACTTTTGGTAGCCATCCACAAGCTTCTGGTGGAATTTTTGACCACTCCTCTTGACAAAATTGATGCAGTTCAGCTAAATGGGTTGGTTTTCTGACATGGACTTGTTTCTTCAGCATTGTCCATATGTTTCAGTCAGGACTTTGGTAAGGCCATTCTAAAACCTTCATTCTAGCCTGATTTAGCCATTTCTTTACCACTTTTGACGTGTGTTTGGGGTCATTGTCCTGTTGGAACACCCAACTGCGCCAAAGACCCAACCTCCGGGCTGATGACTTTATGTTGTCCTGAAGAATTTGGAGTTAATCCTCCTGTTTCATTGTTCCATTTACTCTCTGTAAAGCACCAGTTCCATTGGCAGCAAAACAGGCCCAGAGCATAATACTACCACCACCATGCTTGACGGTAGGAATTGTGTGTCTGGGATTGATCTCCTCCAAACATTGCTGGGTATTGTGGCCAAACAGCTCAATTTTTGTTTCATCTGACATCACATGGAGAAAGATAAGACCTTCTGGAGGAAAGTTCTGTGGTCAGATGAAACACAAATGCTGAAGAAACAAGTCCATGTCAGAAAACCAACAAATTTAGCTGAACTGCGCCAATTATGTCAAGAAGAGTGGTCGGCATTTCAAACAGCATCTTGCCAGAAGCTTGTGGATGGCTACCAAAAGTGCCTTATTGCAATGAAACTTGCCAAGGGACATGTAAGCAAATATTAACATTGCTGTATGTATACTTTTAACCTAGGAGACTTTGTCACATTTTCAGTAGACCCATAATAAAATTGTTAAAGAACCAAACTTCATGAATGTTTTTTGTGACCAACAAGTATGTGCTCCAATCACTCTATCACAAAAAAATAAGAGTTGTAGAAATGATTGGAAACTGAAGACAGTCATGAAAAGTGTATGTAAACTTTTGACCACGACTTTATTTGTGGCCTTTTTTGACTTTTTGACAATTCAATTCACTACAATGGTTGAGTATTTTGCAGTGGCGGGCTGTGTGTTTCCCGCCTAGGCCCTCAGTGATGTCCGACTCCAAAAACTACCTCAAAAAACCCCTAAATTGGGTGGTATAGCTCGGTTGGTAGAGCGGCCGTGCCAGCAACTTGAGGGTTGCAGGTTCAATCCCCGCTTCCGCCATCCTAGTCACTGCCGTTGTGTCCTTGGGCAAGACACTTTACCCACCTGCTCCCAGTGCCACCCACACTGGTTTAAATGTAACTTAGATATTGGGTGTCACTATGTAAAGCGCTTTGAGTCATTAGAGAAAAAGAGCTATATAAAATATCATTCACAAATTATGTCACCACATGACCATTGCTGGAGAAATTCTCTACAGAAACACATTTACGCCTTACACTGGATTGAAACACATCAACAGTGTACAAACCCCGTTTCCATATGAGTTGGAAAATTGTGTTAGCTGTAAATATAAACAGAATACAATGATTTGCAAATCCTTTTCAACTCATATTCAGTTGAATATGCTACAAAGACAACATATTTCATGTTCAAACTGATAAACATTTTTTTTTTTTCCAAATAATCATTATCTTTAGAATTTGATGCCAGCAACACGTGACAAAGAAGTTGGGAACGGTGGCAATAAATACTGACAAAGTTGAGAAATGCACATCAAACACTTATTTTGGAACATCCCACAGGTGTGCAGGCTAATTGGGAACAGGTGGGTGCCATGATTGGCTATAAAAGCAGCTTCCATGAAATGCTCAGTAATTCCCAAACAAGGATGGGGTGAGGGTCATCAATTTGTAAGCAAATTGTCAAACAGTTTTAGAACAACATTTCTCAACGAGCTATTGCTAGGAATTTAGGGATTTTACAATCTACGGTCCGCAAAATCATCAAAAGGTTCAGAGAATCTGGAGAAATCACTGCACGTAAGCCATGATATTATGGACCGTTGATCCCTCAGGCAGTGCTGCATCAAAAACCAACATCTGTGCGTAAAGGACATCACCACATGGGCTCAGAATACTTCATAAAACCACTGTCAGTAATTACAGTTGGTTGCTATATAGATAGATAGATAGATAGATAGATAGATAGATAGATAGATAGATAGATAGATAGATAGATAGATAGATAGTACTTTATTGATTCCTTCAGGAGAGTTCCTTCAACATCTGTAAGTGCAAGTTAAAACTCTGCTATGCAAAACACAACCCATTTTTCAACAACACCAAGGAACGCCGCTGGCTTTCGCTGGGCCCGAGCTCATCTAAGATGGACTGATGCAAAGTGGAAAAGTGTTCTGTGGTCTGACGAGTCCACATTTCAAATTATTTTTGGAAATATTCAACGTTGTGTCATCCAGACCAAAGGGGAAGCGAACCATCCAGACTGTTATTGATGCAAAGTTCAAAAGCCAGCATCTGTGATGGTATGGGGGTGTATTAGTGGCCAAGGCATGGGTAACTTACACATCTGTGAAGGCACCATTAATGCTGAAAGGTCCATACAGGTTTTGGAGCAACATATGTTGTCATCCAAGCAACGTTATCATAGACGCCCCTGCTTATTTCAGCAAGACAATGTCAAGCCACATGTTACATCAGCGTGGTTTCGTAGTAAAAGAGCGCGGATACTTTCCTGGCCCGCCTGCAGTCCAGACCTGTCTCCCATTGAAAATGTGTGGGGCATTATAAAGCGTAAAATACGACAGCGGAGACCCCGGACTGTTGAAGGACTGAAGCTCTACATAAAAGAATGAGAAAGAATTCCACTTTCAAAGCTTCAACAATTAGTTTCCTCAGTTCCCAAACATTTACTGAGTGTTGTTAAAAGAAAAGGTGATGTAACACAGTGGTGAACATGCCCTTTCCCAACTACTTTGGCACATGTTGCAGCCATGAAATTGTAAGTTAATTATTATTTGCAAAAAAAATTAAGTTTATGAGTTTGAACATCAAATATGTTGTCTTTGTAGTGCATTCAACTAAATATGAGTTAAAAAGGATTTGCAAATCATTGTATTCTGTTTGTATTTACATCTAACACAATTTCCCAACTCAAATGGAAACGGGTTTTGTATATAAATAAATCTAGAGCTTAACTACGCCCCCTGGTGGTCTGTGCCGTTTACTCCTCCCTGTACACAACTATATGTCCCCGTTCTCGTACAGTGCACAGACACCCGCATTGTTGATTCTGAAGGCCTCTGACAGATTTCTTACAGCATGGCAACATAAGCTAACTGAATTCTGATTGGACACAAACTAAAACTAAAAACAACAGCACTGGAACGAGCATAATATGACATGAAGAGAATATGAATACTTTTAGATATTTAGGGAAAAGCAAATAAAATTAAAGCTGCAAGCAGCGATGAACGGGACTGCTTGGACTGCTGCCCCCGCGACCCAAGCCCAGATAAGCGGTAGAAGATGGATGGATGGATTATTAAAAAGTTGTACACACATGTGTTATACATCAGTCTCATAGTAATAACAGTTGTAAAGTGGCTTGGGCATTTTATAAGGACGCCTTGGTGCCGCCATTTTGAGATTATAATGCATGGTGAATGTGATGCAGTTGTTGTATTGAAGTGGGAATAGCAAACTTCCTGTTAATTTTAGTTGGGGGCGGTCAGTGTGTGAAATATAGGTCTCAGTGAGACCTATATTGAGGTTTTTGTTTCATGTGTGTATGACAGTCCTACAGTTTTGTCTGAGCAGAAAGCCGCCATTTTGTGACAACAGCAGCAGCACAATAGTTCTTTGCGGGCACATAAAATCTAAAGTGGGGTAGTAATTAAAACTCTTTCTTTAACTTTTAATCAGAAGGGTTCAATCTCTCTTCTGTGCTTATTTGAAGCCGAAACGACAAACGGCCTCAGACGACATAATGTTTGAAAAAAAGCAACATTTTTTAACCAACTTTTGTATTGAAGAGGGAATAGCAAACTTCCTGTTGATTTTAGCTGGGTGGTGTTAGAGGATGGAATATAGGTCTAACTGAGACCTACGTAGTGTTTTTTATTTCATGTTTCTACGACATTCCTACTGGAAGTTAGACAAAGTTCTTTTCCTGTGTTTTCTTCCTAGGTGGTGCTAGAATGCAATTTTGAGTTTTGGGGTTTGGTTTTTTGATTGGATCGCAAATTTCGCCAGTCCTGATGTGTGTGTCGAGTTTTGAAGCATGTTAAAGGGGTCAAATTACAGCTCAAAGAGGTGGTGGTATAATAATAAAGAATAATAATAATAAAACCTTAGAAATTCAATAGGGTCCACTGTCCCAAAGGGACATCTGTCTCTAAAAATAATTGTATCTTTAATTATGGTTATGTCTGGTTATGTTAGGCCAGGGGTCGGGAACCTTTTTGGCTGAGAGAGCCATGCAAGTCAAATATTTTTAAAAGTATTTCCGTGAGAGCCATATCATTTATTATTTTTTTAACACTGAATACAACTATATGCATGCATTTTTAAGAAATACCAACATTTTTAGAGTATAATAAGTCTCTTATTCTTTTTAATGACATTGTTATTCTGAGGCTAACCAAAAATAAATAAAATAATTCTTACCATTAATATGACTTCTTGAACAGGTGTGGTAGAAACCGGATGGATGGATGAAAATGCATGAGAATGTTTTATATTTTAAACGTTGTTTTTAAAATTGTGATTACCAGCGGAATTATTCATGACTTATCGTGTTAAGCAATGTCAGCTAAGATTTATCTGAGAGCCAGATGCAGTCATCAAAAGAGCCACATCTGGCTCTAGAGCCATAGGTTCCCTACCCCTGGGTTAGGCCTTGCCGGTCCTGACGGCACACAACCGGTATTTTGGGTAATGAGTGCTGTCACACAACCCCTAAAACTCTTAAACCAAGATAGCACAGTACTTAAAGGCCTACTGAGACCCACAACTACCGACCACACAGTCTGATAGTTTATATATTAATGATGAAATATTAACATTGCAACACATGCCAATATAGCCGGTTTAGTTTACTAAATTGCAATTTAAAATTTCCCGCGATGTGCCCTGTTGAAAACGTCGCAGAATGATGACGCTTATGTTGACACGTGCTTGTGACGTTATTGGTTGGAGCGGACATTTTAGCCCAGCACCACTCACGGCTAAACGTCGTCTGCTTTAATCGCATAATTACACAGTATTTTGGACATCTGTGTTGCTGAATCTTTTGCAATTTGTTCAATTAATAATGGAGACGTCAAAGAAGAATGCTGTTGGTGGAAAGCGGTGGATTACAGCTGCCTTTAGCAACATAAACACAGCCGGTGTTTCTTAGTTTGTTGTGAAGCTTTAATATTGAACAGAGCGGTCAAGCGAACATGTTTCACTACCACATGTCAACCGGCAGGTTTCGGTGAGAAAATTGTGCTAATAAGTCAGCTCTTACCGGAGACATGAGCGGAGCTTGTGTCTTCCTGCAGCTGTCAAAGAGGCAGCTACGACTTTCTTGGCTCCTCCATGGCTTCCATCAGAGACACTGGCGGTCACCACACCCCTCCGACTTTCAGGTATGACTTTATAATCTCACTAAAACACTAGTTACACAATAAGCAGATAGGGGATTTTCCAGAATTATCTTAGTAAATGTGTCTAATAACATCTGAATCGCTCTCACTTATGTAATTTTTTTTTTCTCTAGTGCGTCACTCTAACTTTCCTCATCCACAAATCGTTCATCTTC